>NC_054699.1:25556688-25630140 GCF_016097555.1 Gigantopelta aegis | reverse complement strand
GCTATTGATGTAAAACTATGGTAAAGGCAACCATGATAGTTCTATAAATACATGATTTCTTTTAATATTCCTGTTGTAATTAATAAAGATTGTGTTCAAGTTCTTGGCGTTTATTTAGGTAGAATGAACTGCAAATAACAAAAATTGTAAATCGAGTACTATTCCCGAGTTTTTTACATTGTAAGATGTTTCCGACTAATAAAATATTTCTACGATTAAACATTACATATTAAATATATTTTCTTGTTTAGAATATCAGTGTCTGTATATTCAATGTGTTTCTGGTCGTCTTAATATTTTAAGAAGCCGAAACTGGATTTTGTCTTCAGTTTAATTCAAGGAAATAAAATGAAATTTAACCTAGTACAAATATTAGAAAATCAGAAACACGTTTAATATACAGCCACTAATATTTTTGATATGTAATTACAATCGTTAAACCGTTTCTGGTAGTCTTAAACATCTTAAAAATTGCAGCAAACTCAGGAATGTCCCTTTAATAAATATGTGGAAACAAAAAACTTAACAATAAATGGAAAGTCGACAGTGTGGAATGAATACCATACTAATTTCTAGACAATTCATGTTCCTATGTGGACTGAACAAGACATTTAGAAGTTGTTTTGTAAATCTATGTCGATGATAAACTACCGTTAATAAAACATTCTATTATTATTTGGAACAAAAGTTTAGGTGGGCTTAATATACAAGCTATTTCTTTAAAAGGATTGTTAAACAAATATTTGAATGATTTTAAATATGTTTGGAAGCATACATTGTCTGATTTTTATTAAGTATTTGAGTATGAATTTGTCTTATAATATATTTAATACAGTTTAGCTGATGTTAACATTTCTATGCTGACATGTTGTTAGCATAGGATATAGTGTTAAAGCGTGAACGCTTTTCTTGATTGATTTGGACCAAATATTGTCTCAGCCAATCTTGTTTAATTCTTTTATTAATTGTGAAAATAAATTATTATGCTTTAATTCCTTTATTGAAAGTGGAATTGTAACTGTGGCTTATATTGCATATGAGGTCGTACCGGTGTGGGTCGTTTTGCCGGTTTGTTGAAATTATTAAAGAAACATATACTCTTCAAAAGAAGAAACGCAATACCACATTGTCGTAACATTTGGAGAATTGATTTAATTATTGAATGGTGAGTCCGATAATTACCAAATGTTGCAGGATTGTTCTATAAATACATGATTTCTTTTAATATTCCTGTTGTAATTAATAAAGATTGTGTTCAAGTTCTTGGCGTTTATTTAGGTAGAATGAACTGCAAATAACAAAAATTGTAAATCGAGTACTATTCCCGAGTTTTTTACATTGTAAGATGTTTCCGACTAATAAAATATTTCTACGATTAAACTTACATATTAAATATATTTTCTTGTTTAGAATATCAGTGTCTGTATATTCAATGTGTTTCTGGTCGTCTTAATATTTTAAGAAGCCGAAACTGGATTTTGTCTTCAGTTTAATTCAAGGAAATAAAATGAAATTTAACCTAGTACAAATATTAGAAAATCAGAAACACGTTTAATATACAGCCACTAATATTTTTGATATGTAATTACAATCGTTAAACCGTTTCTGGTAGTCTTAAACATCTTAAAAATTGCAGCAAACTCAGGAATGTCCCTTTAATAAATATGTGGAAACAAAAAACTTAACAATAAATGGAAAGTCGACAGTGTGGAATGAATACCATACTAATTTCTAGACAATTCATGTTCCTATGTGGACTGAACAAGACATTTAGAAGTTGTTTTGTAAATCTATGTCGATGATAAACTACCGTTAATAAAACATTCTATTATTATTTGGAACAAAAGTTTAGGTGGGCTTAATATACAAGCTATTTCTTTAAAAGGATTGTTAAACAAATATTTGAATGATTTTAAATATGTTTGGAAGCATACATTGTCTGATTTTTATTAAGTATTTGAGTATGAATTTGTCTTATAATATATTTAATACAGTTTAGCTGATGTTAACATTTCTATGCTGACATGTTGTTAGCATAGGATATAGTGTTAAAGCGTGAACGCTTTTCTTGATTGATTTGGACCAAATATTGTCTCAGCCAATCTTGTTTAATTCTTTTATTAATTGTGAAAATAAATTATTATGCTTTAATTCCTTTATTGAAAGTGGAATTGTAACTGTGGCTTATATTGCATATGAGGTCGTACCGGTGTGGGTCGTTTTGCCGGTTTGTTGAAATTATTAAAGAAACATATACTCTTCAAAAGAAGAAACGCAATACCACATTGTCGTAACATTTGGAGAATTGATTTAATTATTGAATGGTGAGTCCGATAATTACCAAATGTTGCAGGATTGTTCTATAAATACATGATTTCTTTTAATATTCCTGTTGTAATTAATAAAGATTGTGTTCAAGTTCTTGGCGTTTATTTAGGTAGAATGAACTGCAAATAACAAAAATTGTATCAGAAAAGGTATCAGACCCTCAGGTGGCATTGTCATTAGTGTTAAACATGAATTAGCTGATATTGTTAAAGTCAGTGAAAACAATCAGTCCCAATATATCTCTTGGCTTAATATCACAGGCACTCAAAACAAGAATGAAGATAATTGTTTAATGGTTGGCGTTGTATATATTCCACCTACTGGCTCACCATATTATAAAGATGACACTTTTAATATTATCGAAAATGAAATATTTCAAAATGTAGAATCAGGAAAACCACTGCTCCTGCTAGGTGACTTTAATGCCAGAACTAAATGTTCTCCGGATTACACTACAGTTGATGATGTTTACACTGATGGTGTTGATATGAATAATTTTATGAATGATATAACAAATCTTGACAATCTCAGTATTCCCAAAGATAGGGCAAGTCAGGACATAGGAAGGGTTAACCAGCATGGAGTGAAACTTTTAGATCTATGCAAGTTACATAATATATATATATCAATGGTAGATGTGGGACTGATAAATTTATTGTTAAAGTCACAAGTAAAGACTGCAGCCTGATTGATTATGCTATAGGTACTCACCATATTTTTAAAAATGTAACTGACTTTCAAATCTGTGATTTTGACCCACTTCTTTCTGATATCCATTGTGCTCTAATACTTACATATTCGTGTAAATGTAATACTGACACAAACAATCCTGTAAATCATAGTAACGGTGTACGAAGGGAAACAGCACACGAAGGGAAACAGCACGCAAATGGGTTCCTAGTAAACGTGAAGACTTTATAAATAATATCAACGACAACATAATCGAAAGCATTTCTCTAATTCTTGACGACGAGTCTACTAATACAAAAGCACGTGTCACAAAAGCCACCGATATGTTAAATGATCTATTTTTAGACACGGCAGCCTCGACATTCGGTCACGTGCGTGTTTGCAGTAACAGCCGTAACAAAAGGTCTGCGCACAACAAGCGACCTTGGTTCGTGATAAGACACACACATTTACGTACGAAGTATCTCGAGCCCAAAACAATATACGCTAGAAATAAAACGTCAGATAATAAAATGAGATTAATTAACGCCAGTAAGTCTTATAAAAAGAGTATATTTAAAGCTTTTGCACAACATAAATTTAAAATAGAAATTAAATTGAGACGGTTACGGTTAGATGATCCCAAAGCCTTTTATAAAATACTTAAGAAACAAGATAACTTAGATAACAACGTTAAGGTTCCTCCTATTGATACATTTTTCAACCATGTCAGCGACTTAAATAAGGGCGAACCCAATAATGATAACTTATTTAATTTTAATATTAATAAAGTATTATATGAAGTAAACAATGACAGTATTATTAACGAAAAATTCAGTGCAGATGAAATAATGAATGAATGAATGTTTAACGACACCCCAGCACGACAAATACATCGGCTATTTGGTGTCAAACTATGGTAATGCAAATAAATAAAGTGATGATCAACATCAATATAAAAATTCAAGGTTTAAACAAAAACAGTGTAAAGAACTGTGCAAAAATACAAATACAAATATCACAGAATTTTACGGACACCGAATTTTACTCTAAACTTAAATTTGTGCTGTATTGGCCATTCTCAAAGAGAATGTTACACCCCTGCACCACGGTGAGGATACAGCACGCGCAGGGGCCAGCACGAACTGAAACTGGGACTCTTCAGCAGGAGTCGACCAATCAGGATGTTTTAACAATGTCCACAAAGCATCAGCCAACGCTGGTTTATTTGCCTGTAACGGTAAGCCAGAGGATTCGAACAACGCTGATGGAACATTGCTGAGTTCATATGTGAAGACGGTCAATAAGTTGGCATCGACATGTTCAACAGTAGTGATCAGTCTTTGGAATAGAAGATGTGGGTCGATTTGAACAATGTCTCCATCCACACTGGGTGACGTTTTTGTTGCAAGAGTTGATATTTGGTCCTTTTTCTTAAATGAAAATTCAAGAATAGTCTTCCCTGTCATTGTATCCAATATCTTGTGTCCTATCTCCACGGCACGATGAGCGTTCACAGAATCGTCTCCAACCTCTCCAAATGCAATATTTCTCAAGCAAGAAAATGGGTTTCTATCTTGTAAATAGCTTGAGACTGTTTCAAGATCTTTACCATCGCGGTCAAGGCGTGCTTTTGTGATGTCTTTGTGTTGCTCGCTTGTAGAAAAGGAAATATTTGAGTATTCTTGCATGGCAGCGTTAACAGCAGCACATATAGGCATTGACATAAGCCATACGACTCTCTGCTCCTCATCAATTCCTGTGCCACGTGTCAGACCTCCAGTTGTTTTTAGGGTTCACATCAAAACCTGTTCAATAATGAGATCACATGATAGGCCAGCCCAGAAACGATCTGATCGACGCACAACATCTCTAGGTGTGTCCTCATCTCCAGTGTGTGTGTCGCCAACTGTGGTTTCCAGGCATCTATCTTCTGGTGGTCCCTTGTCAACTACACCTCTCAAAGTCCGTTCATCCTCATCTCTAGTGTGTGTGTCGCCAACTGTTGCTTCCCCGCCTCTGCCTCCATCTCTCAAAGTCAGATCATCTTCAGTGTGTGTATCTTCTCTCAACCTTGGTCCGTCTTCAATTTGAATTTGTCTCATCTGTCCAAAAGTGCTTGCCATCAAAATAGCATGTAAAACTGTATCAGTAATGAAAAGGGCTCGAATAGATCTAGAAATAGCCTTTCCAGTCAACATGTGAGAAACAGCATTTGGTGAGTAGATGGTTTCAAAGACTTCTCTCAACCCTGATCCAGCCATTATGTGTCCGACATATCCCAAGAAGCTCATTTCCGTATGAAATGCTCCTAGGCGCAAGACAATAGCCTGGAGGTCCTTGTCAAATTGAGAGCTGGCAATGATGCTCTGGGCTTTCCACCAAAGAGGCTGGTCAAAGGTAACGACAGCTGTCACGTTGTACTTAGCCGACTGTTTGCAAATGAATTTCAAAGTCGAATAAATACACGAAGGATCGCTAGAGCTCATATCGATCATTGGTAGGAATGTTATTGATGATGGTCCAGGGTGCTGTCCTGTAGAATGCACCGTTTGCATGAAACCTGACCATGCAGGGCGAGGGTTTTTCAAGGGCCAGGAGACTTTCCACAAGATGTCAAGATTTGAGGTAGGGTCCAGTGTTGCTTCTACGTTAGACAGCTTGTCATATGTAATGCTAGATAATCCATTCCATTCAGACTTGTAAAAGTGGACTCCTATTTTCCCAATTTCTAACATGTCTGAAGTATCTGTTGCTCTCGGAACACGTGTGTAAGCTTTTCTTCCAGGTGTCGACGCCGCTACTATACCCATCCCATGGAATGTGTTGAAACCATCCAGTGTACGGACATTGTGGTCTACATTGTCCGCAATGAATTGTAACACATCTCCCTCTTCATATCCCTTTACGTCAATGCCATTTGTAGATTCTGCATTGCGTTGGAAGTTTTTCTAACTTCTGTGTAAGAAGATGAAAATCCATGTTTATGAAGCGTGTCGATCAGAAATGGGGAGGCGAAATGATGTTGCATTTGTATTCCAAGGCCAATTTGCAATGGTGATATGAAATGCCGTGGACGACATGCTTGCATGATGGCTTGGCCTATTGAGGCTATCTTCACATCAGTATTGGTTCCACCAAATAGCTTCCTTAGCATCAACAACAGAGCACTGGGCAGGAACGCAAGATTTTTCTCGACTGAAGTCAAGTCCTCAATACATGGATATGCATCATCATCATCAACAGTGATGGACTTTGTCTTGTCGTAGAAGTTTAGCTGCTAGTTCAACTATGCCGAGTTTCTCCTCATCTTGATCCTGCTGCTTGGGTAACCTATAGAAGTCATGGAGAATTGAAAATGCAGTTTCGTTTAAAGTAACAACGTCAGCTTTTCCATTAACTTCAGCTATGACGATCTTTTGGCCATAATGGTCTAATAGTTTCTTTTTCATGTAGGGTATACTGTATGGTGGGTCATCTGTGTAGTATTTCATTCTGTTAACAAGTTCAGAAACTGTCATTTGGTCAGCATCGTTGGATTCGAAATACTCAACAAATTTCAGGAAGGCATTTATTCTGTGGACATCCTCTGGTCTTCCTAGTTTACGTAACTTCTTGACGGGTTCAGCATCGTCAGTTGCATAATTAGGAATCCGTTTCAACGTTCTAAAGTTAGCACTGCAAGTGCGATGGTACATGGCGTCCTTTGCAAAACAATCACCTGCATATTCTAACCTGGATAGCACTTTTAGACCCCATTCATCTTTTCGCCTGTGGCAAATACTCCGAATTGTATCTTGAAATTGAATTTCTGTCCTTACGGGAATCATAGTAGAATGTCCAGTTTTCCAGTCCTTTTGGTCTCTGGCCACAAAAAAAGACAATCAGTGCAAAAAGTAAATGCGTCTCCAGATGATCGAAGTGCACGTGCCTGTGTGTTTACATCTTTATCTGGAGGACTACGCAATGCAGTTTGGATTAATATACTTCGTTCTACACTCTTGATGAACGACCTGACCTTCAACGGTATTTAACATCGTCGCCACGAGAGATGCTTGCAGCATTTATACTGTCACTACCTTTTCTTCGTAATTTGACAGTTGCCCCTTCTAGTGTTTGTTTGCATATTGCGCATGCTTCCATTTTACCTAGATGTAAATAAAATTTACTATTGTAATAATCAGTTTAACTTTTAATAATATTCGTATTTCATATACCATAATTTCCAAGTTTATTGACCGTCATCATAAACCTGTTATTACAGCATTACGTCCAAAATGGGCTTTCATAGTTTTACATTGCAGCAAGAAATTGAAACTGTAGCTTTACTCTTTTAGACTCAAACTATCTTATTCTGTGAGTGAATGATTGCTGTATAATCTTTTAGGAAGGTGGACATTTATTATTTGTATGTGTATATGCATTTATGAGCAATACGTACAACTGCGATACAAAAACAGTTGTGAAATCACAAACGTTACAAATTATGAATATGTTACGTGTTAATTTTCAATATAATGCCGAATATGTATAATGTTATATTACTTGTGTATGACTTTCTTGTGCAATGCATATTTATATATACTTATCATATTTATTACTACGCATAACTTCCTAAATACGTGTAGTTAGTTGGTTATACACTAGCTGTAGATCGCTAACGCTGAATAGAACGGCATGTTTGACCTTGTTTACATGACGTCAAGTATGGTAACTCGACAGTGACGTTATAATTCTTGTTGTATTTGCGTATTTCATATATGTTTACGGATATTCAAATATCTTCGTTATCGTTAGTAGTACGAACTTATACTTTTAGTATGTTATTAATATACACATGTACTATATATTTCAGTTGAAAATGTTTGTGTTGCAATTTGTTTAAGGTAAAAGTCTACTTTGACTGGACTACACGGTGAGGTTACAGCACGCGCAGGGGAAAGACAATAGCGTTTGGTGTGTCAAAAGAAGAAGATGCAGCCACCCATAGAAAATAACTATTCTATTGATAGTCATACTAGGATTTAAAGTTTGCAAATTAGTTTCTGTTTTGGGGTTGCAGCTGATTGACTATCAATATTCAAGAGGTGAGGTACATTCAACCTTGGATAGACCAACTATTGTGAAATTAGACACAACCTTGCTATGTTTAGTTATGGATGAAAATAAGCAAGTTGTGTTAAAAAAAAAAACATGTGTATCGCACACAGATTCAAGGACCGATGACCATATACGACATTCATGAATGTGATTTAGGTTTACGTACAGGATATTTTGGTTGAAACTATTACATTTAATAGGCAGAGTGATCACTAAAAATGTTAATGACACCCCAGCACAAAAAAAAACCAACAAAAAAACATCGGCTATTGGATGTAAAACTATGGTAAAGGCAACCATGATAGTTCTATAAATACATGATTTCTTTTAATATTCCTGTTGTAATTAATAAAGATTGTGTTCAAGTTCTTGGCGTTTATTTAGGTAGAATGAACTGCAAATAACAAAAATTGTAAATCGAGTACTATTCCCGAGTTTTTTACATTGTAAGATGTTTCCGACTAATAAAATATTTCTACGATTAAACTTACATATTAAATATATTTTCTTGTTTAGAATATCAGTGTCTGTATATTCAATGTGTTTCTGGTCGTCTTAATATTTTAAGAAGCCGAAACTGGATTTTGTCTTCAGTTTAATTCAAGGAAATAAAATGAAATTTAACCTAGTACAAATATTAGAAAATCAGAAACACGTTTAATTTACAGCCACTAATATTTTTGATATGTAATTACAATCGTTAAACCGTTTCTGGTAGTCTTAAACATCTTAAAAATTGCAGCAAACTCAGGAATGTCCCTTTAATAAATATGTGGAAACAAAAAACTTAACAATAAATGGAAAGTCGACAGTGTGGAATGAATACCATACTAATTTCTAGACAATTCATGTTCCTATGTGGACTGAACAAGACATTTAGAAGTTGTTTTGTAAATCTATGTCGATGATAAACTACCGTTAATAAAACATTCTATTATTATTTGGAACAAAAGTTTAGGTGGGCTTAATATACAAGCTATTTCTTTAAAAAGATTGTTAAACAAATATTTGAATGATTTTAAATATGTTTGGAAGCATACATTGTCTGATTTTTATTAAGTATTTGAGTATGAATTTGTCTTATAATATATTTAATACAGTTTAGCTGATGTTAACATTTCTATGCTGACATGTTGTTAGCATAGGATATAGTGTTAAAGCGTGAACGCTTTTCTTGATTGATTTGGACCAAATATTGTCTCAGCCAATCTTGTTTAATTCTTTTATTAATTGTGAAAATAAATTATTATGCTTTAATTCCTTTATTGAAAGTGGAATTGTAACTGTGGCTTATATTGCATATGAGGTCGTACCGGTGTGGGTCGTTTAACCGGTTTGTTGAAATTATTAAAGAAACATATACTCTTCAAAAGAAGAAACGCAAAACCACATTGTCGTAACATTTGGAGAATTGATTTAATTATTGAATGGTGAGTCCGATAATTACCAAATGTTGCAGGATTGTTCACAATTCACTCTAGTCCATTGTGAGTAAGTGATAGGACACACCACCAAGGTCAAGGTCATCTGGAGTCAATACCGGGTGTGGCCTCCGCGTGTGTTGACAACTGCCTGGCACCGCCTGCCCATTGAAGCAACCAGAGTACGGATGACGTCCCGGGGGATGGTGGCCCACTCGGCCTGCAAGGCTGTTGCCAGCTCGGGCAGGGTCTGGGGCTGTGGTTGTCGCTGTCGGAGGCGTCGGTCCAACTCGTCCCATAGATGCTCAATTGGGTTCAAATCCGGTGATATCGATGGCCAAGGAAGGACATTAATGTTGTTGTTCTGTAGGAAAGCCGTTGTGAGACGTGCTGTGTGAGGCCTGGCGTTGTCATGTTGGAACACTGCGTTGGCGTTGGCCATAACTGGAACGATGTGTGGCCGGAGGATCTGGTCAATGTAGCCCTGTGCATTCAGGTTGCCCTGCACGTGGACCAGGTCAGTTCTGCCAGTGTGTGAGATGGCTACCCACACCATGACACTACCCCCGCCGAATCTGTCCACTTCCTGCACGCAGTTTGCCGCATAACGTTCACCACGACGCCTATACACGCGACATCTTCCATCATGACGTCGGAGCAGAAATCGGGACTCGTCACTGAACCACACCAGTCTCCATCGCAGTTGAGGCCATTGTCGATGAATCTGGCACCACTGCAGTCGGAGTCGACGGTGTTGTGGTGTTAAGATGACACCTCGAACTGGACGTCTGGCACGAATTCCTACTTCACGTAGGCGGTTCCGTACGGTCTGGTCGGATATCCTGCGCAAACCTGGTATTGCTGCGGCTGTGGAGGTGGCAGTAGTCAATCGTTCCCGAAGGTGGCGTACCCGGATGTAGCGGTCCTGCCCGGATCTAGGGAGGTCACGTGTTGATCCATGTTGCTGGTAACGGTCCCACAGTCTGGAGATGGTGCTTGGGGACACATGGAATGCCCTGGCAACGGCCGTTCTGGATTCGCCTGCGTCTAGTCGGCCGATGGCATTGTTTCTCTGCGGTTCACTGAGACGTGGCATGTCCTGGATTGTCAACTGTCGGCCAGGCAAGCGAACACCCTGCACTTTTATACTGTCGGTGTTCATGTTGCACGTGCAGACAACGCACGTGCAGTGGTGACATGGTTTGCACGTGGCTGCGTTTTTGCGAATATTCACATTTTGGAACTTTATTGTACAGTAGCTGCGTTTTATCGAATGTAACCGTGGGAATGTGTTTGGGACATGCAATGACCTTATATTCACAAAGCATGAACCGGTAGGAAACATACAATCGGAGTTATATAACCCATTTGTACCCTTTTGCGTTTCTTTTTTTGAAGAGTATATTAACACAGCGTAGTTTTTCTTAGTTTTATTTTACCAGAATGTAAATGAAGGAAGACAAGTCTCAAGTTGTTGATGTAGGTTCTTGTATTTTACTTAACAACATGGTGATACAGATAACACACAAGTCAGAGCTCTTGGGTGAATGACACACAGGTCTCTCGATAGAGTTGACTTTGTTACTGAGACCTCAAGGGTCTCCCCTCCTCTCTCTGTCTCTGGGTATCTATATTTTTTTTTCTCTCTTTTGTAACACTTTGCTAAAATGGTTACGTCTTAAAGTACAGTTGAATATAGTTGTAAATCTTCCACTGTGATAGTTCCCGAGTCCGAAATGTTATAGCACAAATACACAGTTTCATCTATCAGACAGGTTTTCCGCTTATACCGTAATTTCGTTGAGTCAGTTGGTTAGCGTTCACGTTGTCCCCCCCCCCCCCCATTAGTCATACCCTTATTTGTCATACAGTTTATAACTACACAGGTCAAGGTTTGGTGCACACTTAATCATCTGCCCGTTACCCAGATAAAAATGGTATGATCCCACATTGTTGTATATTGTATGACTAATGAAAGAAAGGCTTATAATTATTGATTCATTTTTGGCAGTCATTAAAGCCTTAGAAGAAATCAAAGACTCCATAGCATCCATATTTATTATTATGACTCACTTTCGTGTCTCCAAGCTTTACCCCTGCGCGTGCTGTAACTTCACCGTGGTGCAGGGGTGTAACATTCTCTTTGAGAATGGCCAATACAGCACAAAATTGAAGTTTTGAGTAAAATTCAGTATCCGTAAAATTCTGTGATATTTGTGTTTTTGCACAGTTCTTTACACTGTTTTTGTTTAAGTTTTGAATTTTTATATTGATGTTGATCATCACTTTATTTATTTGTATTACCATAGTTTGACACACAATGTGCTGGGGTGTCGTTAAACATTCATTCATTCATTCATTCCAAGCTTTACGTAATATGAAGCTGGACCATCCCTTAATTGGGATGGTGATACGAAAGTGTGTCTTTTATCTATTGCCAATAAAGATGTTGTATTTTGTTGGTATCAGGGGTAATGAAAGGGCAGATTTTGCTCCCAAGTCTGCTTTGGATTTGCCTCATGCCAGGGTTGGTGTACCTTATACTGATTTTAAATATTGTATCAACCAATTTATCTTTTCGACTTGGCAACGTGATTGGGACGGTGAGGTTGCGAACAAGCTTCATGCTATCAAGCCAGTCTTGGAGAGTGGCAGTCCTCCTATAGACAGTGCAGGAAGGGTGAACTCGTCTTGTGTCGTGCCCGCATCGGTCACACTTACTTGACCCATTCATTTATCTTGAAGAAAGATCCTCCACCTCTGTGTGAGCACTGTCAGTGTCTTCTGACTCTGCGCCGCATTTTGGTGGAGTGTAAGCAGTAACTGTTGTCAGCAACTCGAAAAGATTTATTTGGACAAAGAAATGTGATGGAATCATTTCGATTCCATCCAGAAATTATTTTACAATTTTTACGTGACACTTTAGTTTTATTCTAAATTTTAATTATATCTATCTGTGATATTTCTATTTTTACACAGTCCTTTACACTGTGTTTTTATTGACCTGTTGAATTTTTATATTGATGTTGATCATCACATTGGGTTGCATTAACCATAGTTTGACACGATGTATTTTTCGTGCTGGGGTGTCGTTAAACATTCATTCATTCATTCTGCGACAATAAATACTCCACTCTCCGAAGTCCAGCCATGGTGCAAGTAACGGGCAACGGGCAACTCTATTAACGTGCCCCTATCCACAAGGGTTCAGGCACGCCCGCCCGGATCTAGCCTCTGACTTCGCCAGTGACCACCTCCGGGGGGGGGGGGGGAGGAGGAGGAAATGTAGGGGATAATTTAGAAATGTGGTATGACCACTTAAAAAAAGAAAACACTTCGGGTGCTACCATTACCTTATATCTTATATTATATATTAATAATAGTCGCACCATTTAAACTATATCATACTATTCTTTTAATATATAAATTAGTAGGTGCATAGTGAAATACTTTTTCAATCGGGCGGTTCAAAATAATATATTATACAATCAGTTTAATAAATTAATTTAATTTAAATTAATTAATCAACTTGGGCCCTAGAGGATCAAGAATTCGCAAAGGGGGGAGCCTCGCGCCCCAGTCGATCCGGCGCTCCAACAAGCGGGTGGCCCATTCCGGTTAGTCCGGATTTCCACGGGGGGGGGGGGGGGGGGGGGCAAACCGCCAACGCCCTAACGCACCCAAAGAGCACCCTACCACGGCGTCGTCCCCCCCCCCCCCCCCCCAGGTTATCCATATAACACAGGTGGGCCGTATTTAGAATGATATGAAGTGATTTGTGATTATGATTATGAAGAAGCCCGCGAGCCGCCGTCCGGAGTGGTGGTGAAACATATACGTTGTTGTTGTTGATGATGATGTTGAAGTTGTGGATTGATCCGGTTATTGGGAGGTGTCAGGTTTCTTTTCTTTTTTTTAATATATACAATAATGACCGATCAAATTAATAACCGTTTAAAACCTATTTTAGTTAAAAATGAAAACATATGATATATATTAAAATAATAAAGATCTAAAACTGCTAAGAGGAAGATATAATTACTAACTAATATATTTATTGTAACAATTAATTAAAAGTATAATATATATACCATATAAAATTAAAATACATTCACACCCCAGCCAAAGAATTCGCCAATGGCGGGCGGCACAGACACTGCCAGGTATATGCGCCGCCAAGCCACGGCGAAAACAACAAACACTGACGCAGGCGCTCTCACACTAGGTTCAGTCAATCGTTTTTGGCCGGCTAAGAGCACGGACCGAATAGCAGACAGTTATGGGGAGACCGAGCTCCGGTTGGTCAGAACCTGATCTCTCTCTCCCCCCCCCCCCCCCCCCCCCCCCCCCCCCCCCCCCCCCCCCCCCAGCCAATAGCCCCAACACCCAATAGATATTCATTTAAGGAAAAAGAGCAGAAAAGGAAAGACGTGATATCAGAAGCAAAAGAAAAACTATAGAAGGGGTGGAAAAATTCCACATTAACTTTAGATGGCAGAAACTACTAAGGAAGGGCACGCTCAAGGCGAAGTCCCAAGGCGACACACGGCTGGAGCCCGCCGAATGACACCTTGGAAGCACCCGTGAGCGGCCCGGATTCAATTCAAGACAGAAGAAAGAACACACCGATAGTGTGTTAAAAATAGAACGGATCGATAGTCGACACTCAGTAAGAAGAGGTGTGTTAATCTCAATCCCTAGCTGGAGCCGCTCTGTATTAAAGGGACCCACCCTAGTTACGGCTAGTTGTTAACCATTACGGCGTTGCTTTTCGCTATTAAACCCATTTTTTCACAAATAAAATTGCACTTTACTTATCGTTTATTATTTAGAATTAGGTAATCCTGGTGTTTGTAATACCACAAAATGCATTTTTCGTATTTCTGAAAAAAGGACGCACGTTTGAGAAAAAAAACGTTGAGCAGACAATGTCTGATCTATTTTTAGACGGGATATTTCAATGTCACAGACGTTGGTATACCACGTGACCGTTATCAGTTCGGTTCGGTTCGCGCAATCAGCATCCGATTTGTTGTTGTTCATTTGTGAGATTTTTCTTCACAGTTCGTGAACATTTTCATTAACAATAAAGTTCAGACAAGCAAGTATCTCAATACAAAACGTTACAAACCCTTAAAACCAATAATTTTGCTAAGTCCTACGATATCTGGAGAGGGGATACAACCAGGACAGAACAGTTGGAACATGTACAGGAGAGGGGAAAAGAACGCACCCGAAGTCTGTGAAATTTGTCGTGACGTAGGCATTGTTGTGCTTCGAGCGACATCTACCGGTGACATCAGAATACAAACTTTCAAAATTATTTCAAGCAATTGGGACATGGGGATTCCCATGGTATTTATCGATATAAAAGCTGCTTTTTCACTCCATTTGATAAAAACGTGATCTAAGTGTGTTACAGGTTTGTAGATTAACCAAATTATAATTAATATAAATTATTTTAAAAAAAATGAGTTTTCGTTAAAAAAGGAATTAAAATGGTTTTTCGGTTTGTCCCACGGGAGAGTATCGCCAGAGCAATTACCACCGGGGACACGGATTGCCACCAGCCAACGGTCCACCATTGTAACGGTAAGAATTAAAAAGACGCAGGCTCCTGATTGAGTACACTACTAGAGTCCTCGGACCGTACTTAAGATTTTAAATTTATGTGCCAGCTACTTGCTATATAGTTATTTCAGTGTCAGATACAAACGTCAAAATAGCCCGCTCCACCCTCCTGTTTGTGAATGGGGAGCGGGTTAAATATTTTGACGGGATTAAATTTAATATTTAAGTTATCAAATACCTTTTTAAGAGTATTTCTTTCGTTAATATATTTGGTACAGTAGAACAGATAGTGTCTTGTATTATCTAGTTTTTGACAAGTATCACAGAGCGATGTGTTACTTTTTCTTAGTTTAAATTGGGTGTTGTTCAGACCAAAAACAACGCCTAGACGCAATTTAGTAATAATGTTTTCGGCTTTAACGTTAGAATAGGTGGGTCTTTTAGAGTTAATTTTGGGTTTAATTAAGTAATGCCATAGTCTTTTTTTAATATTCCACTCAATTTGCCAAAATTTCAAAACGTTTTTGTGCGCTATGACCATGACTTCATTAAAATTAATATTAATATTTATTTAATTTTATCCATTGACAAGGCTTTTTTGGCTAATAGATCGGCGTGTTCATTGCCAGAGATGCCGACATGCGCAGGGACCCATTCCAAAGTTATAAATAAACCTTTACTATTATTATAATTTATAATCTGTTTAATTAAGCCCCTGCGTGTGCTGTAACCTCACCGTGGTGCAGGGGTGTAACATTCTCTTTGAGAATGGCCAATACAGCACAAAATTGAAGTTTTGAGTAAAATTCAGTATCCGTAAAATTCTGTGATATTTGTGTTTTTGCAGTTATTTACACTGTTTTTGTTTAAACCTTGAATTTTTATATTGATTTATTTATTTGCATTACCATAGTTTGACACACCCAATAGCCGATGTATTTTTCGTGCTGGGGTGTCGTTAAACATTCATTCATTCACTGTTTAATTAAATATGAACTCTTGAATTTAAGATTCTGGAGAGCCTGAAGTGAGCTCAAAGAGTCAGACAATAAAAGAAATTTTTGGGGAGCCGGATATTTATTAGCGTTAGTCAGAATCCACTTAAGCGCAGAGTAAATGGCCACCAGTTCTGTAGTAAATGCAGAAACGTGGTCTGTCACTCTGGCCTGGTAAGAACTAGGTGTGTTAGGCAAGCCAGGCATGGCGTAGAAGGCCATGCCCGCTTTACCAGAAAGAGGGTCCTTGGAGCCATCTGTATGAATATGATCAGGATAATAATCGTTTAATGCTGCTTTAAAAATTATATTTTTAAATGGCACCAAGGGGGGAGAGTATTTATCCAGATTAAAATTCAAGAGTTCGAGATAACTGTGGAATTAATGTCGATATGTAAATATTCATCATTGTTAGGTTCCATAACTGCTACCGGATTTAGTGGTACTAAATTTTTGGCTTTAAACCAGTGTTTAAGACAGAGTTGGGTGCGCCTAACATTGAGAGGGAGAATATTCAGCTCCACACGCAGACTGTCATTTGGTGTGTCCGGGGTAATTCTTGTTATTATTCTGAGCCCCTTGTTATAAATTGTCTCTAGCTTATCCAATTGGGTTACAGAAGGCCTGAGCCCCATACTGTAACCTGGAGACGATAAAGGCTTCAAATATCATTAATAAAGTATGTCTATCGGCCCCCCAGGTTGTGGCCGATATAACTCTTAAGTAAATTAATATAGTTATTACAGTTTTTTACTACTTCTTTTATATGTTCATTAAAGGTTAATGCCGGGTCAAAAATAACTCCCAAAAATTTAACTGATAATACTTGAGTTATAGGATGGTTATCAAGTGTAAGGTTAAGTTTATACGGTCTCTTAAAGTGGTTATTTGTAAAGAGAATAGCAGAGGTTTTAGATCTTGAGATGGTAACACCCCAGGTTTCAGCCCAATTTTGTAACTTATCTATATCTTTTTGAATGTCTATTTTAATTTTTTCAATATACTTTCCAGATCGCCAAAAAGCTGTGTCATCAGCAAATAAACCAATACTTAGCTTAGTGTCTTTTCTAGATGAACTAGTTAGGACAGTAGCTAAATCATTAATAAAAATACTGAAAAGTGTTGGGGCTATTACAGATCCTTGGGGTATGCCGTTCTCAAGGATAAGGGTGTCAGAAAAAGTTTCTGTAACATTTACAGTGAAAGATCTATTATTAATGAAACGTTCAATGAATGTAAACATAGGCCCTCTAATGCCCATGTTATACACCTTGATTAGTAGCCCGTGTCGCCAAACCATATCATAGGCCTTTTCCAGATCAACAAATATTCCGACCACTTTGTCACCATGACTAAAAACATTTGCAATTTCAGATTGTAATCGAAAAAGGTGGTCGGAAGTGGAGTGTTTTTTTCTACCACTCTGATAGACGGTCAAAAGGTGGTTACTTTCTAGATAATAGCTGAGTCTGGAATTAACCATGGCCTCCATGGTTTTGCAGATGCTAGAGGTTAAAGAAATGGGGCGGTAGTTTGAGGGATTTGTTAAATCCTTCCCCTTTTTTGGGAGGCTAAAAACCTCAGCATGCTTCCATGCAAGGGGGAGGTAACCCTGCTTCCAGACCATGTTATATAATTCCAGGAAAAGACCGAGGGTAGCTTCAGGCATGTTTTGGAAAAAAAGATAGTTAAATTTATCCGGGCCAGGAGCGGTACCTTTCCTGTGAGCAAAGGCCTCAATCATTTCCTGGAGAGTAAAAGGAATATTATAGTCTGTAATATAATTGGGAAATTGTGCATCCAGGGGTATTTTATGGTTTTTCTCTATCATTTCTTTTTTATTAGAAAACTTTAATGGAAAATTACCATTACTTGAGTTTTTCTGGAAAGTTTGTCCAAATACTATAGCTTTTTGTTGGTCATTAGTATAAAGTTTATTAGCTTTTAATAGAGATGATTTTGGAACTGGTTTTCCCTGGATGCGTTTTACTTTTGACCATACTTCTGAAACATTAGCCCCTGCGCGTGCTGTAACCTCACCGTGGTGCAGGGGTGTAACATTCTCTTTGAGAATGGCCAATACAGCACAAATTGAAGTTTAGAGTAAAATTCGGTGTCCGTAAAATTCTGTGATATTTGTATTTGTATTTTTGGCACAGTTCTTTACACTGTTTTTGTTTAAACCTTGAATTTTTATATTGATGTTGATCATCACTTTATTTATGTGCATTACCATAGTTTGACACCCAATAGCCGATGTATTTTTCGTGCTGGGGTGTCGTTAAACATTCATTCATTCATTCATTCATTCTGAAACATTAGATTTACTATTAAGTGAGGAGCAAAAGTTGCTCCATGATTCTTTTTTAAGTTTTAAAAATTCCTGGGTAACTTTAAATTTACTTTCTTTAAATTTACTTAGATTATCTTGGGTTTTATCTTTCTGGTAGTTCCCCTGCGTGTGCTGTAACCTCACCGTGGTGCAGGGGTGTAACATTCTCTTTGAGAATGGCCAATACAGCACAAAATTTAAGTTTTTAGTAAAATTCAGTATCTGTAAAATTCTGTGATATTTGTGTTTTTGCACAGTTCTTTACACTGTTTTTGTTTGTCTTGAATTTTTATATTGATGTTGATCATCACTTTATTTATTTGCATTACCATAGTTTGACACCCAATAGCCGATGTATTTTTCGTGCTGGGGTGTCGTTAAACATTCATTCATTCATTCATTCATTCTGGTAGTTTTTACGCATTTTATTCCTAAGTTTAATAATTTTAGCGAGATTATCATTCCACCAGGGTACTGAATTATATTTAACTTTAGCATTTGATATCGGGATGGTTCTATTTGCTATATTTATAATATTATCTGTTAAGTTTTTATTAAAAATATCTATATTTTTATTTCTAATAATCTCTGGATTAAGATTAGAGCAGAGTTGATAGAAACCTGGCCAGTCTGCTTTGTTAAAATTCCATTTATCTTTAACTTTAGTTGTTTCCCTCCATGTCCCATTTAAATTATAATACGTAATAATAGGGAGGTGGTCACTATTGAAGTCGTTTATGACCTGCCACTCACATTTAGAGGCCATCCCTTCTGAGACCATAGTGAGGTCTAGCCAAGTCCAGGAGTGGTAGGAGTTAGAGTAGAATGTGGGCGACCCATCATTTAAACAGATAGTTTTAGTAATTTCCATAAATTGTTCCACAATAAGCCCTTGACCATCATTAGTAGTTGATCCCCATAGAGCATTTCGGCAATTAAAATCCCCTAGAAAAATTAATTTATTAGTTTGTATTTTAGATATAGAGTCCAGGTAATTATTAATAGTAAATTTATTGTGTTGGCTGCCTGGGTGGACATAAAAATTATAGATATCTATGTTTTCGACTCCTCCATACACTAATGCTCAAAACCTCAATATTGTTATTGGTATCTTTGAGTGGGATGCGGGAGTAAGACAGGTCATTCCTGACGAAAGTAGCTATTCCTCCCCTAGTAGAAAAATTATTATTATGGTAAAAACCAAAGTAACCTGGAATATTGAAGTTAGTAAAGTATTTTTTATTTTTACCTTTATCTTGATTATCGGTAGATAGCCAGGTTTCTTGTATACAAATAATATCTAAAACTGGTTTAGCATCTTTAACATATTTTTTTAATTCGTCTCCATGGTTCATGGATTTCAGGCCCTTAGCGTTCCACTGGAGAATGGCCAAACCTTTGTACTTATCTGTATTAGTTTTAGTTTGTTTATTAATACTGTTGTTGTTGTTATTATTGTTATTACTATTATTTACACTATTATTATTGTTACTGTTATTGTTAAGTTTAGTTGGGTAAGTAGGTGTTACTTTAATACTCTTGTCTCCCATAATTGGTTTGAGGCAATACTATTTATTCAATTAATTATATTACTTTATCTAATCTACGTTGTGATGACTTGGTGTAGAGGCAAGAGTTGGTTTGGTCATTCTCGGTGCATACCAGTTGAAGCTATTTGACAGGACTTTAGGGTCTTTAATTGTAATCCCGAGGTGGTGTGCAAAAGTTGAACAGGCCGCGTGTGTAGCTGATTTAATAGTTGCCTCATCAATGTTTCCCTTAACAGGATCCCCCAGAGAACCGTCAGTAGTAAAGATGCCTGTATAGCCCCGTGACCTTGACGTCACGGCCTTGTGCCTTGACCTCGTCCTACTGACCTACTTAGACTGACCTTGATGACGTCACGGACTACTGTACCGTGTGCAACGTCCTACTGACCCGCCCCTGACCTACCTAGACTGGCAAGAAAGAGTATAAAAAGGCTAGATACGGTTTCATTGTCATTCGCTCGCCGAAAACGATTGTTATTCGATCACATCTACTACGTCATTGTTAGGAGATTCGTTTGAGATATTTCGTCATTGTTAGAAGAAAGAAGATTCGTTTGGATCATTTTGAGAGATTTTGTCACTGTTAGAAATCGACTGGATCAAGACTTCATCTGAAAATAGTAAGTTAATTTTCTTATACTGATTTAGTTTGAAGATCTATGTGTTTGCAGTGGTGGACAAATATAACGTTTTAACAAATGGTACTTTTTGAAAATCGTTCTTTCTTCAAACACGGTGAAATAAGTAACAATTTTACATTGAAAGTTTCCTGCCTTCTAAAAACGGAAGCAGTTGTTCTTGTATGCAACGTCATTCAAAAGACTGACGTCGTTCAAACATTATAGACAGAAAACGTGTTATACTCTCACCCCTGTTGAGTCGTTGTCTCTATTAAGTCGTGTCATTTAGGATTTCACCTCTTTTTAAAGTAATACACCACCTACCGTTTGTTTACGTTATAAGTCTCACAGTAAGATGTGTAGACAGTCAAATAGCTAAGAAATTTTATGTATATCCAATTATTTGTTACAATTTTACCTTAAAAATTAGTTTTTCTACACAGGAACCAAAATAGGTCAAAAACACATGACCCGTATGACAATTAAAACATTTGTAGTTTTCGTAATTTATGGCGGTCATGCCCAAAATATCTATCGAAGTGTCGTCTGCATGTTTATTTTTACACATTAGTGAGTGACGTCAGTAAAAATGTGAGGTCACACGTCAATCATTTTTTCATGCAAGCAAATAAGGGCGCTAAAATTTGAAAACGTAAACTAAGATGTAGATCAATACAATTAGAAATAATCAAACCTATTTAAAAAACAAAAAAGAAGTTTGTCCCACCTTATCTTGCAAGCAATATTTTTTAAACACCATGTAGCAATCTGCTGACCGCTAAATCAATAATGTTTTTCATAAAAAAAACAGTTCTTTTTTATTGATTTCTTTAAGATATAAATTCAACCAAGCAAATTGCAGCTATATACTTTGTTTTTATAACGTTTTGCGCTTCTATTCTTGAACATAGTAAATAACACGACTCGTGTTTTTTCGTTTAGTGGGCGGGGGTAGACCGATTGTTAGCACGTGTGTATTTTTGATTACATCAAATATGTAGATTTTTCTGCATTGTTGGTTCAAGTAACAGTTAAAAAATGTATTTGACTAATAATTATAATACATTTACAAAGCAGTTTTAAAATATATTAATACAATTATTAAGTACCTCGACTTACCAGGGTCCCATGCTAAAATGGTATTCGATACTGATCAGACAACACCGTTTACATGTCGGTTGAATACTTTAACAAATAATTTAAATTTAACATATAAACATGGGATAATGACCGAAGCCAAAATGATAGTGCGAGCAGTGACTGTCAGCGTCATCCCACCACTCCACCCACCCGGGATCTGCGCCTGGCTTGTAACACGGTTGTGTTATCGACATATTGTAGTACAGGACATTACAACACAATTACAAATGCTCATCTGCTAAATATTTTTAAATCATAAATACACTTATTTCCTGAAAAAAATATTTGTTTAATCTAGAGCGTTGACCTTGTCGGCACAAATAATACACCTGGCGTTGACAGGATAGCGGGCGAATCGTAGGTCACGTAAAGGCTGGTTCAGTCGAATTGTTAATAACAAATATATGCGAATGTGCCCCGATTAGTATCATTGACAAGGCATCATACCCATAAACCTGGGGGTTTTTTTTATAGTTTGTTTTTTATTTCTTGAATTTGTAAAATCAAACTATCCAGATCTTTTTTAATTTGTCTTCTGTCCCTGGAAAAAAAGAAATAGTTTTTCAAATTTGATGCACTCAAAAAAAGTTGATATTCCTGAAAAGCTTAATATATATGTAATAATTGCACGATTCTCACTTTCATACCATTTTAATCAATAAAATCATGTCCAGACATTGTACTGGTATAGAAAACATCCCCTCACCCACTCCGACTCAGATTAATTCTGACGTCCCTATGACAAATATCATCCACTGGACATTAATTTCTTAATTATATAAAAAGCAACAAAAACAAACCAGCACGGTTTTACAAGAATAGTAAGGTAGTGTGTGTTTTAGTAAACATACATATTAGTGTTCTTCTGTGGGGGGTTTAGCATAGCCCTGAGTACCGGGTAGGTGCCAGTGGCGGTGGTGACGGTGTTGGCTAACGCCACATAATATTCGTCACTGGAAATATAAAAAAATTACATAAAAATACAAGCATTGATGAAAGCCGTGTATATTGTATCAATAACCGAACATCGCCGTGTGGAACATAAAAACATGGTGTAAAATTTAAAAAAATCAACTAGGACGATAGTGAGCTACAACAAAAATCTTACCTCCACCGGTCCAGTAAACCCTACAGGTCAAACTGATCGATTCTGAAAAAGAGAAAAGACATTTATTAGTTTTATCGATTTTTTAAAGTGAACTTTTGATGTAAAAATAATTTGTACTGGAACAAAACAATACTGATTTTAAAATGATAAATTGTACATGATTTACCTAACTAATTTTGCCAAAAAAATAAAGACTCAAAGCAGTAAATATTTCTTTATATACTACTCAAAAGAATTTAAGGGTCAACAATTTATAACCAAATAAGTTTCAGAGTGTATTAGATTGATGATGTAAACTACACCAAAAATTTAATTTATTGTTCCATATTTACAAAAAAACCACAAATAAACGTCACTGTATACAAGAAAGTCACATGACATGCTGTCAAAGTTGAAGGTTGTCAAACATGGATTTTACACATTAGAACATTCGTTTAATAGTGTGTGAATCCACCCCTGGCGCGCATACACTCGACACATCGTTGCCTCATGCTGTTGATCAGACGTCTGAAGAATTCTTGGGGAATGGCCTGCCACTCTGCCATAAGAAGTTGACCCAGATCATGAAGGTTGGCCGGAGGGGCATGGTTATCCCGAACTCTCCTGCCTAATTCGTCCCAGGCGTGCTCTATTGGGGCCAAGTCAGGCGAATATGCTGGCGATATTTTGTTGTCTGAGAAAGTCCGTTACCACCCTGGCGCAGTGGGGTCTGGTATTGTCATCCTGCAGAACTGCCCCGCCGCCAATCTGCTGACGGCCAGATAATCTCATTCAGATAGTGGATTCCATTCAGATTGCCATCCACCACATAGAGGGGGGTCCTGTGGTGGATAGAGATGCCGCCCCACACCATGACGCTGCCACCACCGAACCGGAGACGTTGTCTAACGTTAACGTCAGCGAAGCGCTCCCCAGGACGTCTGTAGACACGAACCCGACCGTCGATGAACTGGAGACTAAACCTGGACTCGTCAGTGAACATCACTCGACCCCACTGAACACGTTGCCACCGCAGATGAAGCGTGCACCCGTGACGTCTGGCCGTTCTGTGACGTGGTAGGAGTGGTGGTCGAACAGCCTGGCGACGGCAGCGTAGATTATTGGCTCTCTGACGATTGCGTATGGTTTGATCAGACACTTGAGTTCCAGTCGCAGTCCGCAGATTGTCACGTAATCGGCGTGCCCCTGCGTGTGCTGTAACCTCACCGTGGTGCAGGGGTGTAACATTCTCTTTGAGAATGGCCAATACAGCACAACTCCCCTTTTGGGGCACCTTGTTGGCCGTGAGGTGCGTCCCGTAATGCTGGATGATGGGATCCTGGTGGTTGAGTTGGGAACATATCTGCGGGTATGTTTTCTGGCAACACACCACTTTGGCCTGGAGTTCAGCCAGAAGGGTGGTCAGGGAGGCCCGACCTGATTAATCGGCTGGTCATGTCGAGCTCTAGAGTAAACAACCTTTGTTTTGTTAATTTTGTCACGAACAAACATTTTTTATATATGATTTGTATTTGTTGGTCTTGGGGCGGTGGCTAGGGTCCATCGGGTGATAATAGTATTCTTGCCTGAGCATATCAACCATGTATCCCTGGCATGGGTGTCTTCTGGTTATCCGCAGCATCATGTCCCCATGTTGGACTCCGTGGTGGGTGGGGGCATGGTTGATGAACATTTATGACTCAAAATATTGACAACACTAACTTCCATACTTCAGATGGGACCCTGAAAAGGGTCCACACCGAGGTTGCGGATTCCTCATCATCTGATAAGGAATCTAGGATTATTGTTAATTCTAAAAAATCAAAAGTAATAACTTTTGAATCCTGGCCAAGGTTTCTAGTCATTAGTTCTGTAGACGAAGCCTTGAGCAAACTGTCGCCGTTTGCTGTTCAGAAGGGGCTTGGCTGGCGAGCCAAAGAATGTTAAAAAGATGAAAAATGGTTCGTTGCTGGTAGAATGTTCGACTTGGACTCACTCTCGGTGTCTTCTTAAGTCGACAGGCTTGTGTAATGTACCAGTTAAAGTATCGCCATATTCCTCCCTGAATTCTTCTAAGGGAGTTATTCGGTCGAAAGATTTGGAAGGAGTCAGCGAAGATGAAATTACTGAAAACTTGTCACCACAGGGTGTGACATCAGTGAGGAGAATCAAGATTCGCCGGAACAATGAACTTGTACCGACGAATACTTTGATTTTAACCTTTGACAAGCCTACCCTTCCAGAGTCTGTTAAGGCTGGATATCTGCATATACCTGTTGTGCCTTTTGTTCCAAACCCATTACGATGTTTTAACTGTCAAAAGTTTGGTCATGGCCAAACTACATGTCGAAACAAGCTGACATCTGCTCGTTGCCGTCAAATTGACCACGACAGTAAGACATGTACCAATGACATTATCTGTGTAAATTGTAAGGGAAACCATTTTGCATATTCGCGAGAATGTGCAAGATGGAAATTGGAAAAAAAGGTGCAGCAGGTCAAAGTTGAAATACATTAGTCATTTCCTGAGGCTAGGAAATTTGTGGAGACAGAAGTTTCTGTCGTAGTAGGGAAGTCCTATGCTGCGGCAGTCAAGGTCTCCACACGAAGTGTTGCCATCAACAGTGACCTAACGTGGCGATATGATGAAGCTAAATACAGAAAGCTTTCAGATGTTGAAAAAGCTGCAAAACAAGCCGACAAGGCAGCTCAAAAACAACAAGAAACTATTCAAAAGCACAAGACAACTACCACAATGACCCAAGTGTCATTGGACTTAAAGAATTATTCAGGTAGATCGACTGCTGTGGTACCAGGCCCTAGCAGTCTTTCTCAGCCAGGAAAATAGAAAGGTTCATCTAAAAAAGATCGCTCTTCGGGGCGGTTAAAAAAGATTGAAATGCGACCTGTTCCAGTTAGCAATTCCTTTGATGGTTTGCTTGTTGATATGACTGACGAGATGGATGTTTCATCTCAACGTCGTTCACGATCAACATCAAAGGAAAAAGTAACGCTAACTCCCGTACTTCCCCCTAATGGCTAATTCAGTCATTCAGTGGAACTGCCGTGGGCTTAGGCCCAATTTTGATGAATTAAGTCTTTTAATTCAAAAACATAATCCTCTTGCAGTGTGTCTTCAGGAAACGTTCTTGAAGGACACTGATCATATTACCATGAGAGGATTTAACCTCTATCAGAAATTTCAAGAAACTGAAAATAGAGCATCTGGGGGTGTTTCCATTCTTGTTAATGAACACATTCCTCAGAGTTCAGTAACACTGACTACCAATTTACAAGCTGTGGCTGTAAAGGTCACAGCTCATAAAACTATAACTCTGTGTTCAGTTTACTTGCCACCTCGTAATCATTTTAATTTTAATCCGAGAGATCTTCAAGGTCTTCTTGACCAGCTCCCTACTCCTTTCATTGTTATGGGAGATTTTAATGGTCACCACACTTCGTGGGGATGCGAGGATATTAATATTAGAGGTAAACAATTGGAAGACTTAATTCTCAAAAACGACTTACTTTTATTTAATTATAAAAGTCGTACATATTTTCATACTGCAAGTGGATCTTTCACTTCCATAGATTTAACTCTTTGTAGTCCATCACTTTTTCTTGATTTCTCCTGGAAAGTTGGTTCAGACCTTTGTGGTAGTGACCACTTTCCCATTATTTTGGAGAATGATGGACCACCATCACTTGAAAGGGTTCAAAGGTGGAAGTTGGCGAAGGCAAATTGGGGTCAGTTTCAGCATCTGTGCAGCACTCGTCTGCAACAATTTGCCATTACTGATGCTGATGATCCCATGTCTTTGTTCACTTCCATCTTGAAGGACATTGCAGATGAAACTATTCCTAAGACTTCGGCAGTACCAAAGCGTTTCAATAAACCATGGTTTAATGATACGTGCAAAGATGCATTCAAAGAGCGAAACAGGTTGCTTGAGCGGTTCAAACGTGAACCTACATCAGACAACCTGGATGCATTTCGCATTGCTAGGGCTAAGGCTCGCAGAGAGATTAGACAGAGTAAGAAAACATCCTGGAGAACTTTTGTCTCAGTTGAATTCACAAACATCAGTAAAATCTGTCTGGAATAGGATCCGTAAAATCAAAGGTAAAGAATCCAGTAATACAGTTCATCATTTGTCTGTCAATGATACGGATGTCACGTCTCATCGTGACATTGCTAATGGATTGGCAAACAACCTCATCTTCTGCTTTCAGTACAGCTGCTTTTACATCTGTCAGAACTAAAGCTGAAAAGCAGTCGATTACTTTTTCATCTGAAAATGCTGAAGTGTACAACAGGCGTTTCTCTATGGAGCAATTGCAGGATGCTCTTCGTCGAGCCCCCCCCCCCCCGCGTGTGCTGTAACCTCACCGTGGTGCAGGGGTGTAACATTCTCTTTGAGAATGGCCAATACAGCACAAATTGAAGTTTAGAGTAAGATTCGGTGTCCGTAAAATTCTGTGATATTTGTATTTTTGCACAGTTCTTTACACTGTTTTTGTTTAAACCTTAAATTTTTATATTGATGTTGATCATCACTTTGTTTATTTGCATTGCCATAGTTTGACACCCAATAGCCGATGTATTTTTCGTGCTGGGGTGTCGTTAAATATTTATTCATTAATTCATTCATTCCAGTTTTTATATCTCAGTTTTTAAGAGATAGATCTTTTAAAGTCCGGGTGGGGTCGACTTTGTCCGACATTCACCCACAGGAGATGGGTGTGCCTCAAGGTAGTATCCTGTCTGTAACTCTATTTTCTGTGAAAATTAACAGCATCACCCAGTGTTTAACACCTGGTGTGGATTGCTCGTTATATGTCGATGATTTTCAGATTTGCTATAGATCGTCCAATATGAGTATCATTGAACGTAAGTTGCAGCTTTGTTTGAATAAACTTCATCAATGGGCAACTGACAATGGCTTTAGATTCTCAAAGGCAAAAACGGTTTGTATGCATATCTGCCAGAAAAGAGGTCTTCACTTAGATCCACAGTTGTTTTTGGACAAATATCCAATTCCAGTTGTGGAGGAGACTAAATTTCTGGGGGTTATATTTGACAGGAAGCTATCTTTTGTGCCCCATCTTAAATATGTTAAAAAGAAGGGCTTAAAAGTTATTGGTAATACGGAATGGGGAGCAGACCGCAAGGTTATGCTCCGTCTGTATAGATCTCTTGTGAGGTCTAAACTTGATTATGGATGCATTGTGTATGGGTCGGCACGCAAGTCTTACTTGCAGACGCTAGATCGTATACACAATCAGGGACTTAGGCTTTGTCTTGGTGCGTTTAGAACATCACCTGTAGAGAGCTTGTACGTTGACGCACACGAACCTTGTTTGGGTGCTAGACGTGCAAAGCTTTCTCTGCAGTATGCTGCCAAGATTAAATCTTTACCAACACATCCAGCTCATGATGCTGTGTTTGACAACAAATATATGAAGTTGTTTGATGCAAGGCTCAATGCTATTCGTACATTTGGTCTTCGCATTAAGCGTTTTTTGTCGCTTTCCAACATTGATTTAACGGACACTTTGGAAACTCCTTCATATTTTGTTTTACCACCATGGTGTATTACACCACCTAAAATTGTGTTTCATCTGACGCATTTGAAGAAAGATAGTACAGATGCTTTAGTTTATAAACAATTGTTCATGGAAATTCAGGACAAGTACCGTGATTACATTCCAGTGTATACAGATGGATCACGGGATGGGAATTCTGTGGCTTGTGCTACAGTTTTTCCATCAGACACAATACTTTCCATGCGACTGCCTGACTCGGCATCGATCTTTAGTGCTGAAGTTTCGGCAGTCATTAAAGCCTTAGAAGAAATAAAGGATTCTAATGCATCCAAGTTCTCACTCGCTCACTTTCGTGTCTCCAAGCTTTACGTAATCTGAAGCTGGACCATCCCTTGATTGGGATGGTGATACGAAAGTGTGTCTTTTTATCTATTGCCAATAAAGTCATTGTATTTTGTTGGGTACCCAGCCATGTTGGCATCAGGGATAATGAAAAGGCAGATTCAGCTGCCAAGTCTGCTTTGGATTTGCCTCATGCCAGGGTTGGTGTACCGTATACTGATTTTAAACATTGTATCAACCAGTTTATCTGTTCGACTTGGCAACGTGATTGGGACGGTGAGATTGCGAACAAGCTTCATGCTATCAAGCCACTCTTGCGATAGTGCCAGTCCTCTTATAGACAGTGCAGGAAGGATGAAAGTCTTGTGTCATGCCCGCATCGGTCACACTTACTTAACCTATTCATTTACCTTGAAGAAAGATCCTCCACCTCAGTGTGAGCACTGCCAGTGTCTTCTGACTGTGCGACACATTTTGGTGGAGTGTAAGAACTCGAAAAGATATATTTGAACAAAGAAATGTGATGGAATCATTTCGATTCCATGTTGGCATTAGGGGTAATGAAAAGGCAGATTCAGCTGCCATGTGTGCCTCATGCTGGGGTTGGTGTGCCTTATACTGATTTTAAATACAGTATTAATAAATGTATCTTTTCGACTTGGCAACATGATTGGGACAGTGCGGTTGCGTACAAGCTTCATTCTATCAAGCCAGTATTGGGAGAGTGGCAGTCCTCTTATAGACAGTGCAGGAAGGATGAAATAGTCGTGCTCGCATCGGTCATACTTACTTGGCCTATTCATTTATTCTGAAGAAGGATCCTCCACCTCAGTGTGAGCACTGTCAGTGTACTCTGACGGTACGCCACATTTTGGTGCAGTGTCCTCATCTGAAAGAGACAAGAACAGATATATTTGGAGAAATAAATGTGATGGAATCATTTCGATTACAATTTTTACGTGATACTGATTTTTACTCTAAATTTTAATTATATCTATCTGTGATATTTTTATTTTTGCACAGTTACTGTATCATCAATAAGTACACCATCATCAGCAAAGAGCCCCTGCGCGTGCTGTAACCTCACCGTGGGGCAGGGGTGTAACATTCACTTTGAGAATGGCTAATACAGCACAAATAAATTTTGAGTAAAAGTCGGTATCTATCTGTTATATTTGTGTTTTTGCTTAAATCTCCCCTGCGTGTGCTGTAACCTCACCGTGGTGCAGGGGTGTAACATTCTCTTTGAGAATGGCCAATACAGCACAAAATTGAAGTTTTGAGTACAATTCAGTATCCGCAAAAATTCTGTGATATTTGTGTTTTTGCACAGTTCTTTACACTGTTTTTGTTTATTGATGTTGATCATCACTTTATTTATTTGCATTACCATAGTTTGACACCCAATAGCCGATGTATTTTTCGTGCTGGGGTGTCATTAATCATTAATTCATTCATCAGCAAAGAGAAGCATTAGTATATCGTTAATATTTTTATTCACAAAAATTCTTCTAAGATTCCTATTATTCATATCATTTATAAATTCATGAATAAAAATTATAAACAAAAACTGGGCTTAACATACACCCTTGACGGACACCACTAGATGTTGTAAAGGGATATGTCCTAACATCGTTTACTTTTTCATACATATCTTTTAAAATGTTAAACATTTTACCTTGAATGCCTCTCATATGCAACACATAGAGTAACTTTTTCCTATCTACCAAGTCAAAAGCTTTGCGAAAATCAATAAAAGCAACATAAAATCTATGTCTAGGCTTTCTAAGATATTTTTAGACAATACCTGAAGTGTAAATATATGATCTATTGTGGAGTAATCATTTCGGAAACCTGCCTGTGCTTCATGGATAATATTATTAAATTCAAGCCATGTCCTAATCATACTTTCTAAAATAGAAGTAAATAATTTTCCAATAATATTTAATAACGAAATACCTCTAAAGTTATTTGGGTCTGTAATATCTCCTTTCTTAAACAATGGAATAATTAAGCCCACATTCCAAGAATATGGGAATGAGCCACTATTTACAAAAGAATTAAATAATATATTTAGATATGGTATAATAAATAATGCATTCTTAAAAAAAACTCTGATGGCATACCATCCACACCTGGGCTTTTACCTAACTTATTATTTTCCGAAATTCTAACATACTTATTTGATTAAATATATATATATATATATATATATACTGTAAATCATGAAATTAATGCGTCATGATATTATTGCGTCTGTACATGAGTGAACAAAAATGCGTATTTTTATTAATGCGTCGGGCAAAAGTCCACATCACATAAAAACCACAGTTGTGTTCTTATTTAATAAGTTATTATATTGTTTGGGCTTCATCTTTCATGTTAAAAGAAGTCAGTAGTTGTTTTGACAGCTACTACATAATCTGAAGCTAATCGCATGGTGGGTCTTCGCCGCATTTTTCGCATTAATTACTTGCTCGCATTAATTTCATGATTTACAGTATATATATATATATATATATATATATATATATATATATTGAACAAAATAAGAAACTTCCGCTAACTTTGCTTGAACATAACTTGATGAAAACAAACCGGGGGAATAATTGTTATATATGCGTTTAAAGAGTCTTCCATGATGCATCGTTTGGTGCACAAATCATGGCCACAGGTTAACAGCAACTGGGAGAAATTTTGACCAAGTGTGGTAGGGGTTAAAAAAAAACCCACCCACTTAATAACGGGTATGACCACCTCTTGAATTGACCACTGCAGTGCATTGCAGGCGCATAGAATTGACTAAAGTGTTGATTTCTGCCTGTGGAATATTGTTCCATTCCTGAATGAGCGCTTGACGAAGTTCGTTGACGTTAGCGGGTGGGTTGGGACGACGCCTCAATCGTCTGTCCAGACTATCCCAGACATGCTGGATGGGGTTGAGATCAGGACTTTTAGCGGGCCAGTCATCAATGAAATCATTGTTATTTGTCCTAAGAAAATTCAGTGTCTCTAGCTGTTGAGAGGTGGCATTATCATGCTGAAAAATCGAGATGTTGGTGTTGTTATGGAACAGAGGAATGACGTGATGAGCGAGAATGTCATCGCGGTAACTTTGAGCATTTAAATTGCCATCAATGACGACTAGTGGTGAACGATAACCATGGGCAATGGCTGCCCAGACCATGACAGAACCCGCACCCTTGAAACGATCTCGTTCAATAACACAACAGTCAACATAGCGTTCATTTCTCCTGCGGTAGACGCGCACCCTGCCATCACCACGTTGTAAAGAAAATCTGGATTCATCCGAAAAAAGAACGGTACTCCAGCGTCGCCGTATCCAACGAGTGTGTACACGTGCCCAATTAAGACGATTTAGATGATGACGTTGCGTTAAAACGCATCCGACGTAAGGACGTCGTGCATGTAAACCGTTCTCCCGCAGACGATTACGAACAGTTTGCCCACTGATTTCGTTATTATGAAGCCCAAGTATGTTAGCAGCAGTAGCAGTGGCAGTTTGGAAGCGATTGCGCAAATGCGTGTTTATGATATAGCGGTCTTGACCACGCGTTGTAACACGCGGACGTCCACGTCGTGGCAAGTCGTTGATGCTCCCTGTCGTTCAAAATCTTACGCGAAGATTTCGTATCGCTCGACTAGAACCCCCAACATGCCTTGCAACGTCTTCTGTCGACATGTCAGCATCAAGCACGCCAATCGCTCGTTCGCGTAAATTATTGGGTATTCTTGGCTTACTAAAAATGCTAAAATATAAAAAACGTTAATTTTTTTACAAATTTTGAAGCGTTTTCGTTCACTTGACAACAATGTCAGTAAGACAAGTAAACCTAATTGACCGAATACTACACGGAACATGTCTAACCATGCATGCACGTGCAAATTGAATTTCACGTTGTCGACGATTAACAGTGCAAAAATAATCGATAAAATTCATGAATCCTAATAATACAGCTCAAGGCTAATGCTACCTATATAATTTCAATACACAATGAATTCTTTAACACAACCAATACTATATGTACAAATCGGAAGTTTCTTTTTTTGTTCAGTATATATATATATATGTTCTTTGTTTAATAAACAATGTAAAGAGTGTTTAACATGTCTTTAAATATTCTGTCAAATAAACATGTACAGTGTAATCAAACATATTTAGTGCTATAAATATTTCTGCGTTTATCAATTCTCATACAGCTATGGTAATTAAGTTGTTAGGAATCAAAAATATTTCATGATTGTAATCCTATTAAAAGTGATAAAAAATAAATTAAAAAAACTTTAATTAACCAAAAATACAAATCCTCCCCGGCGGGGATACTGACCACTATACTATCGAGGACCACGAAAACTATTTTTAAAATAGCCCTTCCATCATAGCTGTTTATCTGAGACCAGACGTAGAGAGAGAGAGAGAGAGAGAGAGAGAGAGAGAGAGAGAGAGAGAGAGAGAGAGAGAGAGAGAGAGAGAGAGAGAGATAGATACATACATACATACATACATGCATATACATATGTAACACAGGTTGTACTTTTTATTTTGTGCAATACAAGTCTGTAATGTGGTTCTAAGACGTTTATTCAACACTTTTTGCCCCAATTGTGGATATGATGATTCGGACTATTTTAAAACCCTTATCTTTGGGACAAAGATATTTAAGGTTAGCCTGGTGCAAAACTGTAAAAACACTGTGCAATAACTTTAAAAAAAACACTCAAGATCACCAATGACTTGTATTACAAACAGCAGCAGAATCAAGCAGTTTGGGTGTTTGAAATAAAATAAAGACACTTTTTTATCAAAAGCCAAGCTGGAACAACCAGTAAGAAGAAAGACACCTGCAGATTGAGACACACTCAGCTTCCATCTCAGTAATGCAGAAACAATAGAAAGACAAGCTATTACAGCCAGACTGAGAATGAACTGAACTTTATTTACACTCAGGCCGTATTCTACGGCATATGAGGACATGTTTACATAGAACAATTAATACATTGTGACAAGATGGTGAAAGTACAATAACATACATAAACACACAGAAAATCAGCCAGAGGATTTGAAAGTATCCATAACTAAGTTACAAAATATAGAAAGTTTTCTAAGGACACCAGCTTTTTTTTAGTTAAATAATTTATAAAATTTATATATATTTGGTTTTGATTGACAGAAAGCGGGTAAATAGCGATTTCTTTCATTCTTAAAAAACATGCATGTAAATATATAATGAAACTCATCTCCGATGTCGTAATTTTTACATAATGGACATATTCGATTGTTTAGTGATACATTTTTTCCATCTGTCAGTTTCAATAGGAAGATTATGATTTGAAAATCTGAATCGTAATAATGGACACCAGTGTTTTTTCTCTATAAGTGTGAGATATGTCTCAAATGCAACAGTATTTTTTAATAATTTATAATTTGAAGCTTTGGATGAGTTATTAACGTGGGTGTACCATGATTGTAAGTATTGATCAGTAAGCCTTGTGGAAATAGATCTTTTCAACAAGAAACAACTGGTAATACCATTGCACATTGGCTGAAGAAACAGAAGAATAAACAAGTTAAAACTTCAAGCTTGCATACTGAGTTTGAATTACATTTAAACTTGTATTTAGAATTAGATTATACCATTTGATGACAATAAAAGTGTTTAAAAACCTAATTTTGGTGTTTCATATGTTTATAATATTTTATGAGAATAAAATGTTAAAACCTAACTGTTGTTTATAAAAACTATATACACATTCTGCTACATATATCTATATATATATATATATATATATATATATATATATATATATATATGGGAATAGAAAAACAAAATCCTTGTTTTGAATGCCCCATTTTCACCATTCACCCTTTTTACTATATTTACCGGCTAACAATTGTGAAGCATTCAAGTCGATATGTTTCGGCCAACTATGTCCTTGCATGTATGTCATATGGGTGTAAATGCACGTACAATCCACGTACAATCCACGTACAATCCAAGGAAAGTATGTGTTATAGTATGGCCGGATTATCGCGGATATCTATTTCCGTGGTTTTGTAGTACTAAATCGTTAATCGTTTAAAGCATTCTTCATAGTACTGTCTTCAAACGACATCACCGGCCTCTGTGGCGTCGTGGTTAGACCATCGGTCTACAGGCTGGTAGGTACTGGGTTCGGATCCCATTCGAGGCATGGGATTTTTAATCCAGATACGGACTCCAAACCGTGAGTGCTCCGCAAGGCTCAATGGGTAGGAGTAAACCACTGGCACCGACCAGTGATCCATAACTGGTTCAACAAAGGCCATGGTTTGTGCTATCCTGCCTGTGGGAAGCGCAAATAAAAGATCCCTTGCTGCCTGTAGTAAAAGAATGAATGAATTAATGTTTAACGACACCCCAGCACGACAAATACATCGGCTATTGGGGGTCAAACTATGGTTAATGCAAAACTAAAGTGATGATCAACATCAATATAAAAATTAAACAGTTAAATAAAAACACAGTGTAAAGGACCGTGTAAAAATAGAAATATCACAGATAGATATAATTATCACATAAACACTGCAATAAAAGTTCGATTCCATCACATTTCTTTGCCCAAATATATCTTTTCGAGTTGCTGACAACTGCTTACACTCCACCAAAATGTTTCGCGCAGTGCTCACACTGAGGTGGAGGATCTTTCTTCCAGATAAATGAATGGGTTAAGCAAGTGTGATCGATGCGGGCACCACGCAAGACTAGTTCATCCTTCCTGCACTGTCTGTAGGAGGACTGCCACTCTTCCAAGACTGGCTTGGTGGCATGAAGCTTGTTCGCAACCGCACCGTCCCAATCATGTTGCCAAGTCGAAAAGATAAATTTGTTAATACTACATTTATAATCAGTATACGGTACACCAACCCTGGCATGAGGCAAATCCAAAGCAGACTTGGCAGCTGAATCTGCCTTTTCATTACCCCTGATGCCAACATGGCTGGGTACCCAACAAAATACAATGTCTTTATTGTCACAGTACCACTTTACTTCTCTTTCGTGTGGTTCTTGTCCGAGGTATTGAACTAATTCTTCTTGCCATCTTTTGAAGCGTATTCCTTTCAGCTTTTCTCTTGCTTTTTCCTTTAATGTGTGCTGCATCTTTATGTCTGCCAGTTCCTTTATTACTTTCGAATGTCTGCAGAATGCAGCCCACATTTCTTCATCTTTGGAAATATCGAGTAGGCTTTTCCCATCTGCAAATTCGTCTGCCACCATTTTTGCTTTCTTGCAGCTTGCCCCACCTCCTTTTTCTGTTGTTCCTACTACCGCCTGTCCTATTCTCACAATGACATCTCCTTCTTTGCCACAGTATTTATCGTTATCTGTATCGCTTCCTCTGGCCGATTCTACATGTGCCCTGTTTGAAATCAAATTTTTAATTTGATTCATTCTCAATTTTCTTTTCAAATTAATGTACCCGTGTAGGTGCATTGTCCCATTTGCGCCTTTTTCTTTTCCTATTATGGCGAACTCACATGTATTTTCCGTCACCTTTTCCTTTATCTTTCTTACGTCTTCCTCCGAATAGTTATTTAAGGTGAAACACCATCTCTTTGCCGCGTGATTACCAGGCATTGCAACAACAACCTATATTTAGAGTGTGCCGGAGCAGGTCTGGTCTAGTATTACCCAGACCTGTGGCACATGGCACATGGCACATGTGACGTCATATCCCCTTTAGTGCTATAAGTGCTGGCACATGTAGAGCATGACGTCATATATACTGTGACGTCGTTTAAATTACCTCATTATAGACTAATCCGTTAAACCGGATGGCACGTTTTAACAGGAAGCGGAAATCTAGTAATGCAGGAGGTGGTCGTACCAAAAGACGGAATTATAGTAGACCTAAACGACGGACCCGTCGTTTTAATAAGAAAAGAAGGAATTTCGCCTGGAAAAAAAGCAAGAGATCGCGTAAAAAGGTCTTATAATCGCCGCCGAAGGCGTGCGCGCGGTAATATCGCTTATATCACGCGTACCAAGGTATATCAAAACAGTGATACTTTTGTTTTTGATGCTACTCATCTTGCCTCAAATGCAAAAGTTATTAACCTTGGACTCGCTGGGAAGTGGTGGCCTACAAGCAATGAAGAAGTACTCAGTGGTGTTCGTTGGGACCAGTATCAAGCCCGACAATTAGTAAAGGTTAATTTTTCTATTACCGATTGGCGTGTCTATATGGAAAGAGAAGTACGTAAGACTACTACAGAAACTTTCGTATCACCATCCCAATTAAGGGATGGTCCAGCTTCATATTACGTAAAGCTTGGAGACACGAAAGTGAGTCATCAGTAAAAATAATAAATTTGGATGCATTAGAATCCTTCTAAGGCTTTAATGACTGCCCAAACTTCAGTACTAAAGATCGATGCCGAGTCAGGCAGTCGCATGGAAATTATTGTGTCTGATGGAAAAACTGTAGCACAAGCCACAGAATTCCCATCCCGCGATCCATCTGTATACACAGGAATGTAATCACGGTACTTGTCTTGAATTTCCATGAAAAACTGTTTATAAATAACAGCATCTGTACGATCTTTGCTACAGGTCGTCCAGTATGAGTATCATTGAACGTCAGTTGCAGCTTTGTTTGAATAAACTTCAACAATTGGCAACTGACAATGGATTTCGATTCTCAAAGTCAAAAACAGTCTGTATGCATATCTGCCAGAAAAGAGGTCACCATTTAGATCCACAGCTGTTTCTGGACAAAACTCCGGTTCCAGTTGTGGAGGAGACCAAATTTCTGGGGGTTATTTTTGACAGGAGGGCCCTCAATATCTTAAAGGTTATTGGTAAGACTGAATGGGGAGCAGATCGAAAGGTTATGCTCCGACTTTATAGATCTTTAGTTCGGTCTAAACTTGATTATGGGTGCATTGTGTATGGGTCAGCACGTAAGTTTTACTTGCAAATGCTAGATCCTATACACAACCAGGGACTTAGGCTTTGTCTTGGTGCTTTCAAAACATCTCCTGTGGAGAGCTTGTACGTCGATGCACACGAACCTAGTTTGGGTGCTAGACGTGCAAAGCTTTCTCTGCAGTATGCTACAAAGATTAAATCAATGCCAAAACATCCTGCACACAATGCGGTGTTTAATAATAAATATATGAAGTTATTTGATGCGAAACCGAATGCGATTCGAACATTTGGTCTTCGCATTAAGCAGTTTTTATCAGTTTCCAACATTGATTTAACAGACATTTTGGAAACGCCTTCATATTTTATTTTGCCACCTTGGTGTATCAAACCACCAAAAATTGTATTCGATCTTGTGCATCTAAAAAAAGATCGCACAGATGCAGTTATTTATAAACAACATTTCATGGAAATCCAAGAGCGGTACTGTGATTACATTCCTGTTTACACAGACGGATCACGGGATGGGAATTCTGTGGCTTGCGCTACAGTGTTTCCATCATACACAATAATTTCCACCCCTGCGCGTGCTGTAACCTCACCGTGGTGCAGGGGTGTAACATTCTCTTTGAGAATGGCCAATACAGCACAAATTGAAGTTTAGAGTAAAATTCGGTGTCCGTAAAATTCTGTGATATTTGTATTTGTATTTTTGCACAGTTTTTTACACTGTTTTTGTTTAAACCTTGAATTTTTATATTCATGTTAATCATCACTTTATTTATTTGCATTACCATAGTTTGACACCCAATAGCCGATGTATTTTTCGTGCTGGGGTGTCGTTAAACATTCATTCATTCATTCAATAATTTCCATGAGATTGCCCGATTCAGCATCAATCTTTACTGCTGAAATTTGGGCAATCATTAAAGCCCTGGAACAGATTAAGGATTCATATGGATCCAAGTATATTATTTTTACAGACTCACTTTCGTGTCTTCAAGCTCTACAGTACATGAAATTGGAGCACCCCTTAGTTGGGATGGTGATACGAAAGTGTGTCTTTTTATCAATTGCCAATAAAGATGTTATACTGTGTTGGGTACCTAGCCATGTTGGCATTAGGGGTAACGAAAAGGCAGATGTTGCTGCCAAGTCTGCTTTGAACTTGCCCCGTGTCCATGTTGGTGTCCCCTACAGTGATTTTAAATTTCATATTAACCAATATATCTTTTCGACTTGGCAAGATGATTGGGACGGTGCGGTTGCGAATAAGCTTCATTCTGTCAAGGCAGTCCTGGGAGAGTGGCAGTCATCCTACAGGCGATGCAGGAAGGATAAAGTAGTCTTATGCCGTGCCCGCATCGGCCATACATATTTGACGCATTCATTTATTTTAAAGAAGGACCCTCCTCCTCAGTGTGAACACTGTCAGGGTACACTGACTGTGCGGCACATTTTGTTGGAGTGTGATCATCTCAAGCCGACAAGAAATGATATATTTGGCAACAGAAATGTTTTGGAATCGTTTAAATTCCATCCAATGTTAATTGTAAAGTTTTTAAAACACTTTGACTTCTATACAAAATTTTAAGATATACTTAACTTGATTTTATATATTGTATTATACTCCCCCCCCCCCCCCCCCCCCAGCTCCTTACACTGTGGTTTTACATGAGTCTATACAAATATGTTCATATACTTACCATTTGTGACACCCAATAGCCGATATGTATTTTTGTGCTGGGGTGTCGTTAAACAAACATTCAATCAATCAATCAATCTGTACGATCTTTCTTCAGATGCGCCAGATCAAACACAATTTTAGGTGGTGTAATACACCAGGGTGGTAAAACAAAATATGAAGGAGTTTCCAAAGTGTCTGATAAAATGAATGTTGGAAAGCGACAAAAATCGCTTAATGCGAAGAACAAATGTACGAATAGCATTTAGCCTTGCATCAAACAACTTCATATATTTGTTATCAAACACCGCAGCATGTGTTGGATGTGTTGGTAACGATTTAATCTTGGCAGCATACTGCAGAGAAAGCTTGGCACGTCTAGCACCCAAACAAGGTTCGTGTGCGTCAACGTACAAGCTCTCTACAGGAGATGTTCTAAATGCACCAAGACAAAGCCTAAGTCCCTGATTGTGTATCGGATCTAGCATCTGCAAGTAAGACTTGCGTGCCGACCCATACACAATGCATCCATAATCAAGTTTTGATCTAATTAGAGATCTATACAGACGGAGCATAACCTTGCGGTCTGCTCCCCATTCCGTATTACCAATAACTTATTGAGAGCTTTCAAGCCCTTCTTTTTAACATATTTAAGATGGGGCACAAAAGATAGCTTCTTGTCAAATATAACCCCCAGAAATTTAGTCTCCTCCACAACTGGAATTGGATTTTTGTCCAGAAACAATTGTGGATCTAAGTGGAGACCTCTTTTCTGGCAGATGTGCATACAAACCGTTTTTGTCTTTGAGAATCTAAAGCCATTGTCAGTTGCCCATTGATGAACTTTATTCAAACAAAACTGCAACTTACGTTCAGTGATACTCATATTGGACGATCTATAGCAAATCTGAAAATCATCGACATATAACGAGCAATCCACACCAGGTGTTAAACACTGGGTGATGCTGTTAATTTTCACAGAAAATAAAGTTACAGGCAGGATACTACCTTGAGGTACACCCATTTCCTGTGGATGAATGTCGGACAAAGTCGACCCCACCCGGACTTTAAAAGATCTATCTCTTAAAAATTGAGATATAAAAACAGGAAGGCGACCTCTAAGGCCCATGCCATGGAGATCGTTTAAAATCCCATACTTCCACGTGGTATCGTAAGCTTTCTCCAAATCAAAAACCACTGAAACCAAGTGCTGATTATGGATGAAAGCTTCCCTACAAAACGTTTCAAATCTAACAATATGATCAACCGTGCTACGTCTAGATCTGAACCCACATTGCACGTTAGTAAGCAATTTGTGAGATTCAAGATACCAGACAAGTCTACGATTGATCATGCGTTCCATGGTTTTACAAATGCAGCTTGTCAAAGCGATAGGGCGATAACTAGTAGGATTAGTTGGATCCTTACCAAGCTTGGGAATAGGAATAATAATTGCTTTCCTCCAATCTGTCGTAAAAGACTAGCCTATGTGGCGACAGCGGGTTTCCTCTAAAAAAAACCTGTCAGAATGACCATATGTTTGACGTCCAATAGCCGATGATAAAATAAAAAATCAATGTGCTCTTGTGGCGTCGTTAAATAAAACAAACTTCTTCTTCAAACGATAACATTTTAGGATTCACCGTAACAAAAGAAAATCAAGGCAAAAATGAACCACATGAAAGTAGATACTCAGAATAGTGTTGATGCTTTCACAATGAATCGCTTTTTCGGATTTTCCTTGTCTAATTTTGTATTTTAACCGAATGTTTGTTTTCAAAGCTTGATAAACAAGCTGTGATGGCCGAGTGGTTAAGGCGTTGGACTTGAAATCCAATGGGATCTTCCCGCGTAGGTTCGAACCCTACTCACAGCGTATTTTATATTTACTATTTTGCTTGCAGTCATTTCAGGTAATTACACGTATATCTAACCCTTTATCTAACTTTAATCCTTTTTTGTCACATTTAATATTACATATGTTTTTGGTTTTGTTTGCTTTTGCATTGGGGTTTTTTCAATCCCATTGTGTTCTACCTGTCAAGCAACTGGCATATTTTATTACTTAACATAAACAAATTGTTACAGGAGAATCATACAAAATCCTCTATACAAGCTCCCAAAAAGCAAAACCTTAAACACGTGGATGCATGTATATTTATTATATCATAACAATGCCAAAATACTTGTGGTCCGGAAATCACTGAGAAGAAACCGTCACGACAAAAACAGGTTCAGGGACAAATCAATGAATCAGTCAAACAGCTGCTAATATAAACCTGACAAAAGCAAAAGCTCCCAGTACAAAAACCGACAAGCTTGGGTACCCAGGAAAGACCATAAAAGAACATATACCTAAGGTAATTCAGGTATTATGAATAAAAAAAAAAAAATCATTTCTATCAAAGTATACTGAATTATTCTATATTTTAATTATATCTATCTGTGATATTTGTAATTTTACACAGTCCTTTACACTGTGTTTTTATTTACCTGTTGAATTTTTATATTGATGTTGATCATCACTTTAGTTTTTCCATTTACCATAGCTTGACACTAAATAGCCGATGTATTTTTCGTGCTGGGGTGTCGTTAAACATTCATTCATTCATTCTATCTATCAAAGTGATCGCAAACATTCAAATATTGAGACCAAATATTATTAAATATCATTTATGCCTTAACAAAAAGAAGTACAGACATAACGAAAGTAAAACACGCATATGATGAAAAGAATAAAACTTGATCAACAAAATTTTTTATCCTCCCCGGCGGGGAATTGAACCCCGGTCTCCCGCGTGACAGGCGGGGATACTGACCACTATACTACCGAGGACCACGTAAATTATTTGTAAAATAGCCCTTCCATCATAGCTGTTTATCTGAGACGAGACGTAGATATTTTATGTACAAATATTTTGATATTGTATCAATGCTATTTGAGAATAAAAAAAACTAACCTTTTGAATGTCCCATTTTCACCACTTACCATCACCACTCGGCCAACTATATCTTGGCATTACCAGCTCCATCAAGCAAAACCTTAAACACGTGGATGCATGTATGTTTATTGTATAATAACAATCCCAAAATACTAGTGGTCCGGAAATCACCGAGAACAAAACGGCACGGTACAAAAACGTTCATGGACAAATCAATTAATCAGTCAAACAGATGCTAATATAAACATGACAAAAGCAAAAGCTCCCAATACAAAAACAGACAAACTTGGGTAGGCCTACCCAGACGAGAAGATAAAAAACATACAGCTACAATAATTAAGGTGTTATGAATGACAAACAAATATTTCATGATTATAAATCTATGAAAGTAATGGCAAACATTAAAATATTGACACTAAATGTGATTAATTATCATTTATGCCATAACAAAAGAAGTACAGACATAACGAAAGTAAAACACGCATATGATGAAAAGAATGGAACATTATTCAGCAAAAATATTTATCCTCCCCGGCGGGGAATTGAACCCCGGTCTCCCGCGTGACAGGCGGGGATACTGACCACTATACTACCGAGGATCACGTAAATTATTTGTAAAATAGCCCTTCCATCATAGCTGTTTATTTGAGACAAGACGTAGATATTCTATATCTATATATATATACATATGTAACACAGGTTGTACTTTTGATCTTGTGCAATACAACAAGTCTGTGATGTGGTTCTAAGACGTTTATTCAACACTGTTTGCTCCAGTCGTGGATATGATTATCCGAACTATTTTAACACCCTTATCTTTGGGACAAAGGTTAGCCTGGTGCAAAACTGTGAAAACACTGTGCAATAACTTCCAAAAAAACCCACTCAAGATCACCAATGACTCGTATCACATACAGCAGCAGAATCAAGCAGTTTGTGTGTTTGAAATAAAATAAAATATATATATATGAGAATAGAAAAAACAAAATCCTTGTTTTGAATGCCCCATTTTCATCATTCACCCTCTTTACTATATTACCGGCTAACAATTGTGGAGCATTCAAGTCGATATGTTTCGGCCATCTGTCCCGGACCACTCCTGCTGGCTATCCAGAGGATGGGCCCGTGACAGACATGCTTGAAACCTTAGTGGTATATGAGCATGTAAATAAATATTGGAATGGAATGTTTCGGCCAACTATGTCCTTGCATTTATGTCACATGACCCCTGCGTGTGCTGTAACCTCACCGTGGCGCAGGGGTGTAAAATTCTCTTTGAGAATGGCCAATACAGCACAAATTGAAATGTTTAGTAAAAGTCAGTGTCTATCTGTGATGTTTGTATTTTTGTACAGTTCTTTACATTGTTTTTGTTGAAATCTTGAATTTTTATATTGATGTTGATCATCATCGTATTTGTTTGCATTACCATAGTTTGACACCCAGTGGCCGATGTATTTTTCGTGCTGGGGTGTCGTTAAACATTCATTCATTTATTTTATGTAACATGAGTGTAAATCCACGTACAATCCAAGGAAGGTATGTGTTATAGCATGGCCGGATTATCGCGGATATCTATTTCCGTGGTTTTGTAGTTTTAAATCGTGAATCTTTTAAAACATTCTTTATAGTACTATCTTCAAACGACAACATTTTACGATCCACCGTAACAAAAGAAAATCAAGGCAAGAATAAACTCCAAATGAAAGAAGATACTCAGAATAGTTTTGATGCTTTCATAAATGAATCGCTTTTTCGGATTTTCCTTGTCGAATTTTGTATTTTAACCAATTGTCGGTTTTCTGAATTCCATACAGAAGCTGTGATGGCCGAGTGGTTAAGGCGTTGGACTTGAAATCCAATGGGATCTTCCCGCGTAGGTTCGAACCCTACTCACAGCGTATTTTTTTATTACTATTTTGCTTGCAGTCATTTCAGGTAATTAAACGTATATCTAACTTGAATCCTTTTTCGTCACATTTAATATTACACATGTTTTTGGTTTTGTTTCCTTTTGCATTGGGTTTTTTCATTCCCATTGTTTTATTACTTAAAATAAACAAATTGTTACAGGAGAATCGTACAAAATCCTCTATACAAGCTCCCAAAAAGCAAAACCTTAAACACATGGATGCATGTATATTTATTATATAATAACAATCCCAAAATACTTGTAGTCCGGAAATCACCGAGAGCAAAACGTCACGACAAAAAACGTTCAGGGACAAATCAATTAATCAGTTAAACAGCTGCTAACATAAACATGACAAAAGCTCCCAATACAAAAACCCACAAGCTTGGGTAGCCAGACGAGAAGATAAAAGAGGATATAGCTAAGGTAATTCAGGTGTTAGGAATAAAAAATATTTCCTGATCATTAATCTATCAAAGTGATCGCAAACATTAAAATATTGATACCAAATAATATTAAATATCATTTATGCCGTAACAAAAAGAAGTACAGATATAACGAAAGTAAAATACATATATAATGAAAAGAATAAAACTTGTTCAGCAAAAAATATTTATCCTCCCCGGCGGGGAATTGAACCCCGGTCTCCCGCGTGACAGGCGGGGATACTGACCACTATACTAACGGGACCATGTAAATTATTTGTAAAATATCCCTTCCATCATAGCTGTTTATCTGAGACGAGACGTAGATATTTTATATGTACAAATATTTTGATATTGTATCAATGCTATTTGAGAATAGAAAAATCCTTTTGAATGTCCCATTTTCACCACTCACCATCACCACTCACCACTCAGCCAACTATATCTTGGCATTTATGTCATGACTAGGGTGTTGACGCACGTACTGTCCAAGGAAGGTATGTATTACAGCATGACTGGATATCTATTCCCGTTGTTTTGTAGTTCTAAATCATTAATCTTTTTAAACATTCTGCATAGTACTGTCTTCAAACGACAACATTTTAGGATCCACCATAACAAAAGACAATCAAGGCAAGAATAAACTCCAAATGAAAGCAGATACGAATAGTTTTGATGCTTTCATAATGAATCGCTTTTTCCTTTTGTCGAATTTTATATTTTAACGAAATGTCGGTTTTCTTACCTTCATTCACAAGCTGTGATGGCCGAGTGGTTAAGGCGTTGGACTTGAAATCCAATGGGATCTTCCCGCGTAGGTTCGAACCCTATTCACAGCGTATGTTTTGTTTACTATTTTGCTTACAGTCATTTCAGGTAATTACACGTATATCTAATCCTTTATCTAACTTGAATCCTTTTTCGTCACATTTAATATTACATCTGTTTTTGTTTGTTTTTGCGGTTGTTTTTTGTTTTTTATCAATTGCATTGTGTTCTGCCTGTCAAGCAACTGGCATATTTTATTACTCAAAATAAACAAACTGTTACAGGAGAATCGTACAAAATCCTCTATACCAGCTCCAACAAGCAAAACCTTAAACTCGTGGATGCATGTATGTTTTATTGTATAATAACAATCCAAAATACTAGTGGTCCGGAAATCACCGAGAACAAAACGTCACGATAAAAAACGTTCATGGACAAATCAATTAATCAGTCAAAACAGATGATTATAAATCTATGAAAGTGCTGGCAAACATTAAAATATTGAGACCAAATATTATTAAATATCATTTATGCCTTAACAAAAGAAGTAACAGACATAACGAAAGTAAAACCTACGCATATGATGAAAAGAATGGAACATTATTCAGCAAAAAATGTATCCTCCCCGGCGGGGAATTGAACCCCGGTCTCCCGCGTGACAGGCGGGGATACTTTTTTTTTTTTATCTTTTATTTACAATATCAACATAATACATAAATAAATACAACATGTATATAATAAAAAATAAATAAAAACACACACACACACAAACAACCACTCACTGACTCACACCAAGCACACTTGTATAATTATTTAAAATTTTATAGATTTCTTATAAAATCTTGAGGAATATTGACTGCTAATACTACATATTAAGAGGATATTTAAAGATTAATACAACATTATTCAAGTCAAGGAACCTATTATCCTTAATATATTTGTTAGTAAAACAGGAAGTTTATTTTTGAAAACGATATTTATTAAGAAGTAATTCAAAGAACTGACGCACGTAGTGCTTAAACAATCTAACAATATTAATATTTGACCCTCTTGATTCAGCTATTACACGTCTTTTAAAAAACTGATATTCTATAAATTGACAAGATAATGTTTAGGAAATCATATGGACAATTTTGTATTCGAACATAACAACCCAAATAGTAATAATATTTTTAGCTGTTGTAAAGAAAAACCTGTTTTCTGAAATATTACAATACACATTTCATGAAAGATTGATAATAAATCATACAATTCATCACATTATAAAAACAATGACACAAATCTTCATCATCTTTCATACAAACTGGACATTGACTGGACAAAACTTTACCATTTATATAATTTACAATATGTAAAAATAATATTCATGCGCTATTTTGAAATCCAAATCAATGAATCAGGAGATTTATCAGGTGCAATAATATGGATTTCCACAATTGTGCTTCCATGAACATCCCTCGTGACAACTTAAATCCTTCCCTTGTTCTTTTGTCTAAACCGAGGTAGTGTAAATTGAAATTTTGAGCAATTGAAAAAAGATATATTAATTTAACAGTGATATTACTTATCTATTTATATATACATATTATTGTACATTGTACTTAAATCTTTGTGCAAATAAAGACAAGTCTTGATGTGGTTCTAACACGTTTATTCACATACTGTTTTCCATTCGTGGATATGATTATCCGAACTATTTTAACACAGAAATCTTTGGGACAAAGGGTTAGCCTGGTGCAAAACTGTGAAAAACACTGTGCAATAACTTCCAAAAAAAACCCACTCAAGATCAGGTGATGACTCGTATCACATACAGCAGCAGAATCAAGCAGTTTGTGTGTTTGAAATAAAATAAAATTATATATATATGAGAATATAGTAACAAAATCCTTGTTTTGAATGCCCCATTTTCATCATTCACCCTCTTTACTATATTACCGGCTACCAATTGTGGAGCCATTCAAGTCGATCACTCTTTCGGCCATCTGTCCCGGACCACTCCTGCTGGCTATCAAAAGGATGATGGGCCCGTGACAGACATGCTTGAAACCTTAGTGGTATATGAGCATGTAAATAAACCTTGGGAATGGAATGTTTCGGCCAAATATGTCCTTGCATTTATGTCACATGACCCTGCGTGTGCTGTAACCTCACCGTGGCGCAGGGGTGTAAATTCTCTTTGAGAATGGCCAATACAGCACAAATGAAATGTTTAGTAAAAAGTTCAGTGTCTATCTGTGATGTTTGTATTTTTTGTACAGTTCTTTACATTGTTTTTGTTGAAATTTGTTAGAATTTTTATATTGATGTTGTGATCATCATCGTATTTTGTTTTGCATTAATACCAATTTTGACCACCCAGTGGCCGATGTATTTTTCGTGCTGGGGTGTCGTTAAACATTCATTCATTTATTTATAGTAACATGAGTGTAATCCACGTACAATCCAAGGAAGGTATGTGTATATTGCATTACCGGATTACGCGGATATCTAATTCCGTGGTTTTGTAGTTTTAAATCGTGAATCTTTTAAAACATTCTTTATAGTACTATCTTCAAACGACAACAATTTTACGATCCACCGTAACAAAAGACAATCAAGGCAAGAATAAACTCCAAATGAAAGAAGATACTCAGAATAGTTTTGATGCTTTCATAATGAATCGCTTTTTCGGATTTTCCTTGTCGAATTTTGTATTTTAACCAAATGTCGGTTTTCTGACTTCCATACAGAAGCTGTGATGGCCGAGTGGTTAAGGCGTTGGACTAGAAAATCCAATGGGATCTTCCCGCGTAGGTTCGAACCCTACTCACAGCGTATTTTTTTTAGTTACTATTTTGCTTGCAGTCATTTTCAGGTAATTAAACGTATATCTAACCCTTTAATCCTTTTTCGTCACATTTAATATTACACATGTTTTTGGTTTTGTTTCCTTTTGCATTGGGTTTTTTCATTCCCATTGTTTTATTACTTAAAATAAACAAATTGTTACAGGAGAATCGTACAAAATCCTCTATACAAGCTCCCAAAAAGCAAAACCTTAAACACATGGATGCATGTATATTTATTATATAATAACAATCCCAAAATACTTGTAGTCCGGAAATCACCGACTAGCAAAACGTCACGACAAAAAACGTTCAGGGACAAATCAATTAATCAGTTAAACAGCTGCTAACATAAACATGACAAAAGCTCCCAATACAAAAACCCACAAGCTTGGGTAGCCAGACGAGAAGATAAAAGAGGATATAGCTAAGGTAATTCAGGTGTTAGGAATAAAAAATATTTCCTGATCATTAATCTATCAAAGTGATCGCAAACATTAAAATATTGATACCAAATAATATTAAATATCATTTATGCCGTAACAAAAAGAAGTACAGATATAACGAAAGTAAAATACATATATAATGAAAAGAATAAAACTTGTTCAGCAAAAAATATTTATCCTCCCCGGCGGGGAATTGAACCCCGGTCTCCCGCGTGACAGGCGGGGATACTGACCACTATACTAACGAGGACCATGTAAATTATTTGTAAAATATCCCTTCCATCATAGCTGTTTATCTGAGACGAGACGTAGATATTTTATATGTACAAATATTTTGATATTGTATCAATGCTATTTGAGAATAGAAAAATCCTTTTGAATGTCCCATTTTCACCACTCACCATCACCACTCACCACTCAGCCAACTATATCTTGGCATTTATGTCATGACTAGGGTGTTGACGCACGTACTGTCCAAGGAAGGTATGTATTACAGCATGACTGGATATCTATTCCCGTTGTTTTGTAGTTCTAAATCATTAATCTTTTTAAACATTCTGCATAGTACTGTCTTCAAACGACAACATTTTAGGATCCACCATAACAAAAGACAATCAAGGCAAGAATAAACTCCAAATGAAAGCAGATACGAATAGTTTTGATGCTTTCATAATGAATCGCTTTTTCCTTTTGTCGAATTTTATATTTTAACGAAATGTCGGTTTTCTTACCTTCATTCACAAGCTGTGATGGCCGAGTGGTTAAGGCGTTGGACTTGAAATCCAATGGGATCTTCCCGCGTAGGTTCGAACCCTATTCACAGCGTATGTTTTGTTTACTATTTTGCTTACAGTCATTTCAGGTAATTACACGTATATCTAATCCTTTATCTAACTTGAATCCTTTTTCGTCACATTTAATATTACATCTGTTTTTGTTTGTTTTTGCGGTTGTTTTTTGTTTTTTATCAATTGCATTGTGTTCTGCCTGTCAAGCAACTGGCATATTTTATTACTCAAAATAAACAAACTGTTACAGGAGAATCGTACAAAATCCTCTATACCAGCTCCAACAAGCAAAACCTTAAACTCGTGGATGCATGTATGTTTATTGTATAATAACAATCCCAAAATACTAGTGGTCCGGAAATCACCGAGAACAAAACGTCACGATACAAAAACGTTCATGGACAAATCAATTAATCAGTCAAACAGATGATTATAAATCTATGAAAGTGATGGCAAACATTAAAATATTGAGACCAAATATTATTAAATATCATTTATGCCTTAACAAAAGAAGTACAGACATAACGAAAGTAAAACACGCATATGATGAAAAGAATGGAACATTATTCAGCAAAAATATGTATCCTCCCCGGCGGGGAATTGAACCCCGGTCTCCCGCGTGACAGGCGGGGATACTTTTTTTTTTTTATCTTTTATTTACAATATCAACATAATACATAAATAAATACAACATGTATATAATAAAAAATAAATAAAAACACACACACACACAAACAACCACTCACTGACTCACACCAAGCACACTTGTATAATTATTTAAAATTTTATAGATTTCTTATAAAATCTTGAGGAATATTGACTGCTAATACTACATATTAAGAGGATATTTAAAGATTAATACAACATTATTCAAGTCAAGGAACCTATTATCCTTAATATATTTGTTAGTAAAAACAGGAAGTTTATTTTGAAAACGATATTTATTAAGAAGTAATTCAAAGAACTGACGCACGTAGTGCTTAAACAATCTAACAATATTAATATTTGACCCTCTTGATTCAGCTATTACACGTCTTTTAAAAACTGATATTCTATAAATTGACAAGATAATGTTTAGGAAATCATATGGACAATTTTGTATTCGAACATAACAACCAAATAGTAATAATATTTTTAGCTGTTGTAAAGAAAAACCTGTTTTTCTGAAATATTACAATACACATTTCATGAAAGATTGATAATAAATCATACAATTCATCACAATATAAAAACAAATGACACAAATCTTCATCATCTTTCATACAAACTGGACATTGACTGGACAAAACTTTACCATATTTATATAATTTACAATATGTAAAAATAATATTATGCGCTATTTTGAAATCCAAATCAATGAATTCAGGAGATTTATCACAATAATGAATGGATTTCCAAATTGGCTTCCATGATACATTAAAACTTAAATCCTTCCATTTTTCTAAACATGTAGGTAATTTGAAATTTTGAGCAATTAAAAAAGAATATATTAATTTAACAGTGAATTTACTTGAATTTATTATTTCATTATTGTAAATCAAAAATAAATCTTTTACTAAAGAAACATTTTTATTCTCACTATTAATAACTGTTTTCCATTCACCTGGAAGTGAGTTTAAGATAACATTATAAGCAGAAGAAATATTGGCTTTAGTTACATCAGGACATTTTTCCTGAATAATTTCTACAACAGCAGAAACAGGGAAAAAACCTGGTATAACTTCATAAACAATATCAGCCACAGTGACTATATCACTTTCAATAAAAGACCTAAATAGTAACAATTTATCTTTATACTTAATATAAGGATTATCAAAAAGTGGCTGAGATAATATTTCACCTAAATCCATAGCAAAATGACGTTCACCTTTAGTGACCGAGTCCCATGCTGACAACACCTCAGCATAAAAAGGAATTGAACCCCGGTCTCCCGCGTGACAGGCGGGGATACTGACCACTATACTACCGAGGACCACGTAATGTTTTTGTAAAATAAACCTTCCATCATAGCTGTTTATCTGAGACAAGATGTAGATATTTTATATTTATACAAATATTTTTATAATGTGTTAATGCTATTTGGGAATAGAAAAGTCGTTTTGAATGTCCCATTTTCACCAATCACCGCCTTTACTGTATTACTCGCCAAAAATTATGAACCAGTGAAGTCAATATGTTTCAGCTAACTATATCCTTGCATTTATGTCACATGACTAGGGTGAAACTGCACGTACAATCCAATGTGTTACAGCATGACTGGATATCTAATTCCGTGGTTTTGTAGTTCTAAATCATTAATCTTTTTAAACATTCTGCATAGTACTGTCTTCAAACGACAACATTTTAGGATCCACCATAACAATAGACAATCAAGGCAAGAATAAACTCCAAATGAAAGCAGATACGAATAGTTTTGATGCTTTCATAATGAATCGCTTTTTCCTTCTGTCGAATTTTATATTCTAACGAAATGTCGGTTTTCTTACCTACATTCACAAGCTGTGATGGCCGAGTGGTTAAGGCGTTGGACTAGAAATCCAATGGGATCTTCCCGCGTAGGTTCGAACCCTACTCACAGCGTATTTTATGTTTACTGTTTTGCTTGCAGTCATTTTCGGTAATTACACGTATATCTAACCCTTTATCTAACTTGAATCCTTTTTCGTCACATTTAATATTACATATGTTTTTGTTTGTTTTTGCGGGGTTTTTTTTTTTATCAATCTGCCTATCAAGCAACTGGCATATTTTATTACTTAAATATACAAACTGTTACAGTAGAATCATACAAAATCCTCTATACAAGCTCCAAAAAGCAAAACCTTAAACACGTGGATGCGTGTATATTTATTATATAATTAGAAAATTTGTTTCTAATTTTCATTATTATTCATACTTACCTAGTACTAACACAACAACGGTAACCTCCCACCCGCCCCTAGGAGGTCTTCCCTGGATTCGGTCATTACGGACTTTGAATCGAGGACGATGGTCTGCCCATGCGCGGATATGGATATACATCCGGCAAGGGAAGACAATTCTGCAGTGGAGGAGATGACTCAGGTTGTATAGCATTGTTGTTGTGCTAGTACTAGGTAAGTATGAATAATAATGAAAATTAGAAACAAATTTTCTAATAGTCTTATTCAACTTACTGTACTAGCACAACAACTATGCTATAACGGACGTGATTTAACACCGTTAGAGCACGTGAATTCAACATTAATGGGAGGAGGTAAGAAAACATGAGGACTTACCCATTCGACCAACGTGAATCGTCTCAAGTAATGACAAGGTGTAAGACAACCAAGACATACGAGGTATAAAAGTCTAAGTGACTATTAAATATCAATACCCGAATTGATAAACATCTTCCACCCCCCGCGTGAGGCAAAACCATCTCACAAGTGAAAGGAAACCACTAGATTGCCCCAGATAGCAACCACACCCTTTTCCCAAAAAGGTGGCTCAACTACCTCCCGACACGACCTGTACGAGCTGCCTACCGGAATAGAGGTCTCCCTCGTCTCGTGGCTCGTCGTACAGAAACAACCTGCTGACCAGCAATCACCGACTGGATACGTCTAGTACCATCGGGACCAACTGCCATGTCCCGAAAATAGAAGCGGTCGAACGTATGTCGACTCTTCCACACTCCTGCATTCATCACCTTGATAATATCCAAGGAATCGTGAAAATTCAGGGAAGCCGAGATCGCTCGAATCTCATGAGGCCGAACTGAGAAGTTCCGCAGAACATGCTCTCCTGCCGTCTCATACGCCAGCTTGATGGTTGCAGCAATCCATCGAGACAATGCATTCTTAGTAATATCTCCCGGCTGTTTAGTGTAAGAAATAAACAGCCTCTTCTTCCCACCAGAAAGAAGTGTAGTACGATGCAGATAATACTTTAATGCCCTGACCGGACAAAGGAGACGGTCAGAATTATCAGAAGGCAACGAACGAGACAAACTTTGAATGATTGCCGGAGGAAACTCCTCTCCTGGCATCTGGTTCTTAGCCACAAAGATGGGATCAGTCCGCAACGTAACCGACCCATCAGAGTTATAATCGACCAAATCATGCAAGAAAGCATGAATCTTACTAATACGGCGACAAACCGCAAGAGACCAGGAAAAGTGTCTTCCAAGTCAAAAGTCGAAGAGTGGCAAACCGCAATGGCTCATAAGGCGGACCCTTGAGCGCATGAAGAACCAGAAAGACGTCCCATTTTGGCAAAATGGAAGGCCTCTCAACCGTGGATTGCAAAGATTTGAGTAAATCATGCAATACGAGATTCGTGGAAAAGTCTGTCCGACCACACTGCCTGAGAGTAGTGAAGATGGAAGAACGATGACTTTTGACTGTCTGAACTTTAAGCTTCCTTTCCTGGACCAAGGCCAGAAAGTATTCAGCTAAGTCATTGACAGTAGGTGATAAGGGATCGAAATCCCGTTCACCTGCCCAACGAACCCAAGCGCTCCAGTGGCATTGGTAAACTCGCTCAGTTGACCGGCGCTTCGAAGAGGAGACGAGTTCAGCAATTCGAGCCTCTGCCTCGCAGGGAAAACTCGACAACCTCCACGCGTGAAGCCGGAAGACCTCCGGCTTCGGGTGCCACACCGGCTGCTGCAGTCGCTGGCTGAGCAGATCCGGAAGGGGTGGCAAGCGCACCGGCTCCTGCACTAACAGTGACAGAAGCTGAGGAAACCATGGTTGGGCTGCCCAACCCGGCGCCACTCGACACGAATACGGCAAACTCCTTATGTTAGGCGGGAATTTCACACGAACATACCGAGTTCCATCAGCAATACGAGTACCTTTATAAAATCTTCGATAAATAGGAGAAACCAACTCTATCTTTAAAGATCTCAACCTTTCTTCTATTTCTTCATCAGCAATATAGGCCGGCAAATGTAGAAAAGACACTACAACACTCTCTGAGTGCAACAACCTCGCCTTCAACTTTGATCCATTGAATTCCAAAGATTCATTATCCGCAATTATTTTAGCTTGCACAACATCATCAACAGTTATTTCATATCGGTATGGTCCTTTAGGTACACATGCGTGTATAACATCCCCAACATGCTCAGTTAAAAAGGCAGTTAACTCACCAGTGGCCATTTTCCTATTATCTCCAACATGAACTACCACTGTGCATTCTTTCTTGTATGTCATATTCTTCTTTTCTCCACTCTCCATATCTCCTCCTCTACTCATAATTACACTCTTCTCCGAAAAACGTAAACCAGACAGACTGGCAAATATGAAAAAAACCTTTTCAAAAACGTTCCACACGGGAGCCGAGGTGAAACACGTCCACCCACGACTAAACCCAAACCGGAAGTCCAATACTGACCACTATACTACCGAGGACCACGTAATCTATTTGTAAAATAAACCTTCCACCATAGTTGTTTATTTGACACAAGATGTAGATATTTTATATTTATACAAATATTTTTATAATGTATCAATGCTATTTGGAAATGAAAAATCGTTTTGAATGTCCCATTTTCACCAGTCACCGCCTTTACTATATTACCCGCCAAAAATGATGAACCAGCGAAGTCAATATGTTTCAGCCAACTATATCCTTGCATTTATGTCACATGACTAGGGTGAAATGCACGTACAATCCAAGGAAGGTATGTGTCACAGCATGATTGGATATCTATTTCCGTGGTTTTGTAGTTCTAAATCGTTAATCTTTTTAAACATTCTTCATAGTACTGTCTTCAAACGACAACATTTTACGATTCACCGTAACAAAAGAAAATCAAGGAAAGAATAAACTCCAAATGAAAGCAGATACTCGGAATAGTTGTGATGCTTACATAATGAATAGCTTTTCCCTTCTGTAGAATTTAATATTCTAACGAAATGTCGGTTTTCTGAGTTTTATTCACAAGCTGTGATGGCCGAGTGGTTAAGGCGTTGGACTAGAAATCCAATGGGATCTTCCCGCGTAGGTTCGAACCCTACTCACAGCGTATTTTATGTTTACTATTTTGCTTGCAGTCATTTCAGGTAATTACACTGATCTAACTTGAATCCTTTTTCGTCACATTTAATATATAATCTGTTTTTGTTTATTTTTGCGGGGTTTTTTTTTTTTTAATCAATCGCATTGTGTTCTGCCTGTCAAGCAAGTGGCATATTTTATTACTTAAAATAAACAAACTGTTACAGGAGAATCATACAAAATCCTCTATGCCAGCTCTAACAAGCAAAACCTTAAACACGTGGATGCATGTATGTTTATTGTATAATAATAATCCCAAAATACTAGTGGTCCGGAAATCACCGAGAACAAAACGTCACGATACAAAAACGTTCATGGACAAATCAATTAATCAGTCAAACAGATGCTAATATAAACATGACAAAAGCAAAAGCTCCCAATACAAAAACAGACAAACTTGGGTAGGCCTACCCAGACGAGAAGATAAAAAACATACAGCTACAATAATTAAGGTGTTAGGAATCACAAAAATATATTTTATGATTATAAATCTATGAAAGTAATGGCAAACATTAAAATATTGAGACTAAATGTGATTAATTATCATTTCTGCAATAACAAAAGAAGTACAGACATAACGAAAGTAAAACACGCATATGATGAAAAGAATAGAACCTTATTCAGCAAAAATATTTATCCTCCCCGGCGGGGAATTGAACCCCGGTCTCCCGCGTGACAGGCGGGGATACTTTTTTTTTATCTTTTTATTTACAATATCAACATAATACATAAATAAATACAACATGTATATAATAAAAAATAAATAAAAACACACACACACACAAACAACCACTCACTGACTCACACCAAGCACACTTGTATAATTATTTAAAACTTTATAGATTTCTTATAAAGTCTTGAGGAATATTGACTGCTAATACTACATATTAAGAGGATATTTAAAGATTAATACATCATCATTCAAGTCAAGGAACCTATTATCCTTAATATATTTATTAGTAAAAACAGGAAGTTTATTTCGAAAATGATATTTATTAAGAAGTAATTGAAAGAACTGACGCACGTAGTGCTTAAACAATCTAACAAGATTGATATTTGACCCTCTTGATTCAGCTATTACACGTCTTTTAAAAACTGATATTCTATAAATTGACAAGATAATATTTAGGAAATCATATGGACAATTTTGTATTCGAACATAACAACCAAATAGTAATAATATTTTTAGCTGTTTTCTGAAATATTACAATACACATTTCATGAAAGAATGATAATAAGTCATACAATTCATCACAATATAAAAACAAATGACACAAATCTTCATCGTCTTTCATACAAACTGGACATTGACTGGACAAAACTTTACCATATTTATATAATTTACAATATGTAAAAATAATATTATGCGCTATTTTGAAAACCAAATCAATGAATTCAGGAGATTTATCACAATAATGAATGGATTTCCAAATTGGCTTCCATGATACATTAAAACTTAAATCCTTCCATGTTTCTAAACATGTAGGTAGTTTGAAATTTTGAGCAATTAAACAAGAATATATTAATTTAACAGTGAATTTACTTGAATTTATTATTTCATTATTGTAAATCAAAAATAAATCTTTTACTAAAGAAACATTTTATTCTCACTATTAATAACTGTTTTCCATTCACCTGGAAGTGAGTTTAAGATAACATTATAAGCAGAAGAAATATTTGCTTTAGTTACATCAGGACATTTTTCCTGAATAATTTCTACAACAGCAGAAACAGGGAAAAACCCTGGTATAACTTCATAAACAATATCAGCCACAGAGACTATATCACTTTCAATAAAAGAACTAAATAGTAACAATTTATCTTTATACTTAATATAAGGATTATCAAAAAGTGGCTGAGATAATATTTCACCTAAATCCATAGCAAAATGACGTTCACCTTTAGTGACCGAGTCCCATGCTGACAACACCTCAGCATAAAAAGGATTAATAGCTACTAGAGAATATTTATTAAAAACTATATTGAAAATGTTACAAGATAAATTCATATTCATATATTTTTTAAGAAATTCAGACATTGTATGTTTCCAAACAGCTTTAAAATCATGATCAAAATATTTTTTCAGCATCTTAACACGAAAAGCAACCTTTTTAAATGAAACATCTTGTATATTTAATCCACCCAAAATTGTATTCCCAATAATTGTAGAATATTTTATTAATGGTATTTTACCGTTCCACATAAACTTACAAAACAAAGTCTGAATTTCTTTTTCTACCCATTTAGGAACATGAATAGTACTTATCATATACCACAATCTAGAAGATAAAATAGTATTCCACACCGTAGCTTTTCCATTTAAAGTAAGCTTTCTTTTACCCCAAAGACTAATTAAAGCATTTAATTTGTCTATTTTATTTTTCCAATTCAATCTTTCACATAATTTCTTGTTCAAAAAAGCAAAACTTTAAACACGTGGATGTATGTATATTTATTATATAATAACAATCCCAAAATACTAGTGGTCCGGAAATCACCGAGAGCAAAACGTCACGACAAAAAACGTTCATGGACAAATCAATTAATCAGTTAAACAGCTGCTAACATAAACATGACAAAAGCAAAAGCTCCCAATACAAAACCCGACAAGCTTGGGTACCCAGACGAGAAGATGAAAAACATATAGCTACGGTAATTCAGGTGTTAGGAATAAAACATATTTCCTGATCATAAATCTATCAAAGTGATCAGAAACATTAAAATATTGATACCAAATAATATTAAATATCTTTTATGCCTTAACAAAAAGAAGTACAGACATAACGAAAGTAAAATACATATTTGATGAAAAGAATAAAACCTGTTCAGCAAAAATATTTGTCCTCCCCGGCGGGGAATTGAACCCCGGTCTCCCGCGTGACAGGCGGGGATACTTTTTTTTTTTATCTTTTTATTCGTGAAACTCAATATTGCACATGTATATAAAATTTACATATAAAAATAAGATAAAGATTCACACAAATCCACACACGTACTCTCACATAGAACCACCCACACATTTATCACACACACACACACATTCACACAAGCACACGCAAAAATTAAAAGAAAATTGAGGGATATCGATCTTACAAGCTAATGTTAATTTTTTAAAGATATATACTAAATATAAATATCAGTTTTCAAGTGGGTATTTAAAAACTAATTCATCATTATTTAGATTAAAAAATATATTATTTTTAATATATTTATTAATAAATGCAGGAAATCTATTTTTAAAGCGATATTGATTTAAAAGTATTAAGAAGTACTGTCTCATATAATGTTTAAAAAACTTAACAATATTAACATTTACCCCCCTTGATTCCGCTATTAAACGTCTCTTGAAAACTGATATTCTGTATATTGAGAGCAAAGCATTGATGAATTCATTTGAGCAGGTTTGTATTTTAAAATAACACCCGAAAAGCAACATTTTTTTAAATATTTCTAAAGAAAAACCAGTATCCTTAAACATATAAATACATAATTCATAAAAAATAGAAATTAAATCATAAAGTTCATCACAATACAAAAATAAATGACACATATCTTCTTCTTCCTTAAAACAAACAGGACATTGGCTAGATGATACCTTGCCATATTTAAATAATTTATGAGCAATTTTAAAATCTAAGTCAACAAATTCCGAAGTCTTATCACAGTAATGTATTATTTTCCAAACTGGCTTCCAATCTATAACAAACCCCAAATCATGCCATTTTTCTAAACAAGAAGGTAATTTAAAATTTTGTGAAATTAGTAAGGAATATATTAATTTAACATTAAATTTACTTACATTTATTGTTTCATTATTATTAATCAAGAACAAATCTTTAACTTGTGACGAATTTTTAATATTATTTAAAATAAGTCGTTTCCATTCACCAGGAAGCGAGTTCAGAATTACATAATAAGCAGTAGAAATTTCTGCTGCCAACATATCAGGATATTTTTCTTTAATAATTTCGACAATTGCAGATACCGGTAAAAATCCCGGTATAACTTCATATGCAATATCAGCCACCGTTATAATACCACTTTTAATAAAAGAATTAAAACATAATAATTTATTTTTGTAATTAATAAATGGATTATGAAATATTGGCTGATATAATATTTGATCTAAATCTAAGGGGAAAATGCGTTCACGCTTTGAAATGTTGTCCCATGCCAACAAAACCTCAGCATAAAAAGGGTTAATGTTAACCAAAGCTGGTTCATCAAAAACTATATTAAAAATATTAAAAGACAAGTTCATATTCATGTATTTAGCAAGAAATTCAGACATTGTATGTTTCCAAACAGAACTGAAATCATTATTAAAATACTGACCACTATACTACCGAGGACCATGTAATCTGTTTGTAAAATAAACCTTCCATCATAGTTGTTTATCTGAGACAAGATGTAGATATTTTATATTTATACAAATATTTTGATAATGTGTCAATATTATTTGTGAATAGAAAAATCGTTTTGAAAGAAAGAAATATTTTATTTAACGACGCACTCAACACATTTTATTTACAGTTATATGGCGTCAGACATATGGTTAAGGACCACATAGATAGTGACAGAGGAAACCCGCTGTCGCCACTTCATGGGCTACTCTTTTCGATTAGCAGCAAAGGATCTTTTATATGCACCATCCCACAGACAGGGTAGTACATACCACGGCCTTTGATATGCCAGTCATGGTGTACTGACTGGAACGAAAAATTGCCCAATGGGCCCACCGACGGGGATCGATCCTAGACTGACCGCGCATCGAGCGCGCACGCTGTACCACTGGGCTACGTCCCGCCCCCGAAGAACCGTTGAAGTCAAGGGGCCGATTTCATATGTCTGGGTTATCGGTGGGTTTTGGAAACATATGGGTTAAACCTAGGTTAAAGCCTGGGTCATGTTTACTGTGCATTTCACATGTCTGGTTTTCAATAACCCTACTTTAACACTGGGTTACAATTGTATTGCTTTTTTAAACCTGCCCTTGAGGTGGTTTTTCGCTGGGTTTGCTCAAAGTAAAAAAAATTCATGAATAATTTCAGCAGCAAAATCGTGTTTTACATCAGTATCCCAGAGCCATGAAATGTGAACGTACTGGATAAAGGGGAGAGGGATCTGGAAGTTTGACCCCCCTTTTATACAAGATGCCCTTTTGCTTCTTTTTGTTTTGTTAGCATGACTATAATTAGATCCACCCTTTTCACACAACAATCATTCACCATGTTCGTAGCGAACGAAGGACAAAGCGCCTGAGATATATAGAGGATCATAAACGAGATACCAGTTATTATCAAATTTATGTCCTAAGTGAAATAATATTTGATGAGGGACATAAATTTGCTAATAACTGGTATCTTGTTGATTATTTAATTTATTTATTACCCCAGCTATTTTAGATGCATGTACATGTATAGAAACGACGTAAACCACTTTTTACACACCCTTTGGTGAGAACATGTGTTATTTTTTTATAACGAATGGTTGTTTACACACGTACGTGTTGACAATTTCAAGATATACGACTGGTTGCCCCTAGGTGATGACCAGGTCACCAGTGCCATACATCCAATGGAAAACAACATGGTGGAAATCGATTACACTGTGGCGTATAGTTAACCTGACAATCATGTGTATGTAACGCGTAAGTTAGCTACAAGTGCAACGGCTGTAAATAACGTTTACTCAAAAAAGATGTTATGGTATCAAACGGCCACTCATGTATTATTCTCTATTTACACACTGTTCTGAGTATTGCTATAACTTTGTATTTTAATCACATTCACAGATAATTTTCAAAAACAAAGTTATCTTTATTCTTCTAAAAATGCATATAATGAACTGTATTAAAATGACATTTTGTTATACATTTAACACTGAAAACAGTTGTGAAAGCAAATTCTTTAAACGTTTATCACATACTTTCGTGTTTGCTTTGTCTTAGTAAAGGGGAAAAAAAGCGAGATAGGCCTACAGGTTTGAAAATTCTCATATATGTGAATGCTAATAAATACTGGTACCGAGTTTCAACTATAAAATGATGAAGTGTAAACTATCCATCACTTATGTCCCTTCCCAGATCTGCGGGTAACCCATGCAAAAAGCGTGGTTTTGTAAACACGGGTAAAACACACATGTGAAATGCACCACAGGTGTAGGTCTAGGTCAAGTTTTTCTGCGTGTTACGTAAACCAGTGTTAAACCTAGGTTTTCATATAACCCGGTGTTACGAAACCCCAATCTAATTAAAATTAGCTCCACTATTACATGTGGATCTAACAGCAGCCAGTTGTAGCTCATGTCCATCAATCAAAACCTTACTTGCAGAATCATGCAAGTGATTTTAAAATATTTTGAAAACATTCCGAATTATCCTGAGGGTATACGACATGTTTCGTGTGCATTATGAATGCCTTAAAACATGTTTTATTTTATAAAATAAATAATTTGTAATGTAAAAATGAAGACTGATTTAGTTGGGGTTTTTTTTATAAATAAATAAATAATTTGTAATGTAAAATTGAAGACTGATAACCCATCCCGTACGTATTGGTATGGTTCGTTGTACTGCGGCCACTAAAATAGACTCGCCCGATATTTTTAGAATTTCTATGCTCCAAATAACGTTATAAAAGGCAAAGTGTGATTGGTCAATATTTAAATTATTATTTACAGACGAAATGTTACCTGGGCATTGGAGACTACGCCCCTGCGCGTGCTGTAACCTCACCGTGGTGCAGGGGTGTAACATTCTCTTTGAGAATGGCCAATACAGCACAAATTGAAGTTTAGAGTAAAATTCGGTGTCCGTAAAATTCTGTGATATTTGTATTTGTATTTTTGCACAGTTCTTTACACTGTTTTTGTTTAAACCTTGAATTTTTATATTGATGTTGATCATCACTTTATTTATTTGCATTACCATAGTTTAACACCCAATAGCCGATGTATTTTTCGTGCTGGGGTGTCGTTAAACATTCATTCATTGGAGACTACGCAGTGTTGTTAGCACTTTGATTAAAATTAGTTCTACTGGTCTAAATAAGGCATTCGTAATTCACATGAAACATATCGTATACCCTCAGAATAATTCGGAATATTTTCAAATTATTTTCAAATCACTGGCATGATTCTGCAAGTAAGGTTTTGATTGGTGGACATGAGCTACAACTGGCTGCTGTTAGATCCACATGTAATAGTGGAGCTAATTTTAATTAGATTGACGAAACCCAGACATATGAAATCGGCCCAATATGTTTCAGCCAACTATATCCTTGCATTTATGTCACATGACTAGGGTGAAAATGCACGTACAATACAATGTGTTACAGTATGACTGGATATCTATTTCCGTGGTTTTGTAGTTTTAATCGTTAATCTTTTTAAACATTCTGCATAGTACTGTCTTCAAACGACAACATTTTAGGATCCCCCGTAACAAAAGAAAATCAAGGCAAGAATAAACTCCACATGAAAGTAGATACTCAGAATGCTTTTGATGGTTTCATAATGAATAGCTTTTTCCTTATGTCGCATTTTATACTTTTAACGAAATGTCGGTTTTCTGAGTTTCATACACAAGCTGTGATGACCGAGTGGTTAAGGCGTTGGACTAGAAATGCAATGGGATCTTCCCTCGTAGGTTCGAACTCTACTCACAGCGTATTTTAGGTTTACTATTTTGCTTGCAATGAATGAATGTTTAACGACACCCCAGCATGAAAAATACATCGGCTATTGGGTGTCAAACTATGGTAATACAAACAAATAAGGTGATGATCAACATCAATATAAAAATTCAAGATTTAAATAAAAACAGTGTAAAGAACTGTACAAAAATGCAAATATCAAAGATAGATACTGACTTTTACTCAAAATTTTAATTTGTGCTGTATTGGCCATTCTCAAAGAGAATGTTACACCCCTGCACCACGGTGAGGTTACAGCACGCACAGGGGATAGTTTGCTTGCAATCGTTTCAGGTAATTACGAGTTTTCATAACCCTTTATCTAACTTGATTCCTTTTTCGTCACATTTAATATTACATAATTATGTTTTGGGTTTTATTTGTTTTTGCGGGGTTTAGGGTTTTTTCAATCGCATTGTGTTCTGCCTGTCAAGCAACTGACATATTTTATTACTTAAAGGGACGTTCCTGAGTTTGCTGCAATTTTTAAGATGTTATCGACTAAAAGAGACTTTTTAACTATTGTAATTAAATATCAAATATATTTTTCGGCATAAAACATTAGTGGCTGTATACTAGACGTGTTTTTGATCGTTCTAATATTTGTACTAGGTTAAATTTCATTTTATTTTCTATAATATTATTTTTTCGTACGTACGAAATTATTTGAAGACAAAATCCAGTTTGGGCTTCTTACAAATATTAAGATGACCAGAAACACATTGAATATACAGACACTGATATTCTAAACAAGAAAATATATTTAATATGCAAGTTTAATCATAGAAATATTTTATTAGTCGGAAACATCTTATAATGCAACAAACTCAGGAATGTCCCTTTAATATTACATATGTTTTTGGTTTTATTTGTTTTTGCGGGGTTTTGGGTTTTTCAATCGCATTGTGTTCTGCCTGTCAAGCAAGTGGCATATTTTATTACTTAAAATAAACAAACTGTTACAGGAGAATCATACAAAATCCTCTATACCAGCTCCAAAAGCAAAACCTTAAACACGTGGATGCATGTATATTTGTTATATCATAACAATCCCAAAATATTTGTAGTCCGGAAATCACCGAGAGCAAAACGTCACCACAAAAAACGTTCAGGAACAAATCAATTAATCAGTTAAACAGCTGCTAACATAAACATTACAAGACAAGACTTTATTTTCACTCGGGCCGTTACACAACGGCATAGGAGGAATATACACATACACATTTTGTTATATACACGTGACAAGATGGTTGACAGTAAATACATTAAGTACAATACATTCACAAACACATATACAAACACATACAATCACGTACATCAATATATTATGTAATAATACAGATATTTAATAGAGATATACGGGTATCCAAGTACTTATAAACGAATAGATTGTTAAACTTGTATATGGTGCAGTGGATAATGATAATATTTTGTTAAATATGTTTGGTTTTGATGGTGTCTGTAGTCAAGGGCGTTTGAATTCATTAGTTATTACATTTATAAAATATGATAATTTCTTTAGGGTACTAATTCGTTTATTCTCCATTAGTTCTCTAAATTTATAAGTACTTGGTCGCGTGTAATAATATGGGTGTAGCAACTGGACTCTTGAATTATGGAACAAATGGCAAATAAAAAGATAATGGAACTCGTCGCCAATGTCCATTACATTACATAATGTGCACATTCTATCTTCTATGAATATGTTATTCCAACGTCCAATTTCAACGGGTAGGTAATGGTTTGACGTTCTACATTTTAAGAGTGTTGTCCACAGTTTTTCTGCAAAACCTCCCGATACAAAAATCGACAATCTTGGGTAGCCAGACGAGAAGATAAAAGAAAATATAGCTATAGTAATTCAGGTGTTAGGAATAAAAAATATTTCCTGATCATAAATCTATCAAAGTGATCGCAAACATTAAAATATTTAGACCAAATATTATTAAATATCATTTATGCCTTAACAAAAACAAGTACAGACATAACGAAAGTAAAATACATATTTGATGAAAAGAATAAAACTTTTTCAGCAAAAATATGTATCCTCCCCGGCGGGGAATTGAACCCCGGTCTCCCGCGTGACAGGCGGGGATACTTTTTTTTATTTTTATCTTTTTATTCGTGAAACTCAATATTGCACATGTATATAAAATTTACAAATAAAAATAAGAAAAAGATTCACATAAATCCACACACGTACTCTCACATAGAACCACCCACACATTTATCACACACACACACATTCACACAAGCACACGCAAAAATTAAAAGAAAATTGAGGGATATCGATCTTACAAGCTAATGTTAATTTTTTAAAGATATATACTAAATATAAATATCAGTTTTCAAGTGGGTATTTAAAAACTAATTCATCATTATTTAGATTAAGAAATATATTATTTTTAATATATTTATTAATAAATACAGGAAATCTATTTTTAAAGCGATATTGATTTAAAAGTATTAAGAAGTACTGTCTCATATAATGCTTAAAAAACTTAACAATATTAACATTTACCCCCCTTGATTCCGCTATTAAACGTCTCTTGAAAACTGATATTCTGTATATTGAGAGCAAAGCATTGATGAATTCATTTGAGCAGGTTTGTATATTTTAAAATAACACCCGAAAAGCAACATTTTTTTTTAATATTTCTAAAGAAAAACCAGTATCCTTAAACATATAAATACATAATTCATAAAAAATAGAAATTAAATCATAAAGTTCATCACAATACAAAAATAAATGACACATATCTTCTTCTTCCTTAAAACAAAAAGGACATTGGCTAGATGATACCTTGCCATATTTAAATAATTTAGAGTATGTGAAAATAATGTTATGAGCAATTTTAAAATCTAAGTCAACAAATTCCGAAGTCTTATCACAGTAATGTATTATTTCCCAAACTGGCTTCCAATCTGTAAAAACAAACCCCAAATCATGCCATTTTTCTAAACAAGAAGTAATTTAAAATTTTTGTGCAATTAGTAAGGAATATATTAATTTACATTAAATTTACTTACATTTATTGTTTCATTATTATTAATCAAGAACAAATCTTTAACTTGTGACGAATTTTTAATATTATTTAAAATAAGTCGTTTCCATTCACCAGGAAGCGAGTTCAGAATTACATAATAAGCAGTAGAAATTTCTGCTGCCAACATATCAGGATATTTTTCTTTAATCATTTCGACAATTGCAGATACCGGTACAAATCCCGGTATAACTTCATATGCAATATCAGCCACCGTTATAATACCACTTTTAATAAAAGAATTAAAACATAATAATTTATTTTTGTAATTAATAAATGGATTATGAAATATTGGCTGATATAATATTTGATCTAAATCTAAGGGGAAAATGCGTTTCACGCTTTGAAATGTTGTCCCATGCCAACAAAACCTCAGCATAAAAAGGGTTAATGTTAGCCAAAGCTGGTTCATCAAAAACTATATTAAAAATATTAAAAGACAAGTTCATATTCATGTATTTAGCAAGAAATTCAGACATTGTATGTTTCCAAACAGAACTGAAATCATTATTAAAATATTTCTTTAATAATTTAATACGAAAAGCAATTTTCTTTAAAGAGATATCTTGAATATTAAGCCCACCTGAACTTTTACTCCGAATAATAGTCGAATATTTTATTAATGGTATTTTATCATCCCACATAAATTTACAAAACAACTTCTGAATTTCTTGTTCAACCCACCTAGGAACATGAATTGCACTAATTATATACCATAATCTAGAAGTTAATAAGGTATTCCACACTGTCGCTTTACCATTTAAAGTAACCAGTCATCGGTGGGTAGCTGCGTTAGCAAACTATAACTTTACTTTGTCTTACAGAGCAGGAAAGTTGAATGCGGATGCAGATGGTCTCAGCAGACAGGTCTTTGCAGATGTTGTGAAAGCAGTCTGTCAAGCAGCGATAGCATCCATTCCTTTGGTTGAGACTGTATCGAGCAAGACTACTACTCATTCGGCCGGTGAGCTCGTGGATCTTGGCGATAATATTAGTTGTATTGACTGGATTGCGGAGCAGCGCAAAGATCGGGTTACTGCTAGGCTTATACAGATTGTAAAGTATGGTTTGTTTCAGAGGGGACAAGGAGTACAGAGAGATGCCAGCTGTAAAGAAGTATCTTCGAGAGAGGAGACGTTTAGAACTGGTTAGTGGAATTTTGTACAGAAATGTATTCTAGATGGTCAGAAGGGTAAGACAGTTGGTTTTTGCCATAGTTTTATCGACAGATAGCACTGAAAGGTATCACATGATGATGCTGGGCATCAAGGAAAGAAAAGACCTTATGGTTAGCCAAGCAAACGGTTTTACTGGCCAGGACTAGAGAATGATGTTAAAAGGAAGGTGGAACAGTGTGGTAGATGTATAAGACGGAAAAAACTCCTATCAAACCTACAGCTGGTTTGGTTCCAATAGAAAACCATGAGACCAATGCAAGCTAGTCTGTATTGATTTCTTGAGTTTAGAGAAGTCAAAAGGGGGTTATGAGAATATTTTTAGTCATAACTGACCATTTTACGAGATACGCTCAGGGCAATACCTTGTAAAAAATCAGACTGCACATACCACAGCTAAGGCACTGTATGAACATTTTATTTTATTTTACAGTTTTCCTGAACAGTTACACAGTGACCAAGGAAGGAATTTTGAAAGTCGAATGATCAAGGAGCTGTGTAAACTAGCCAATATTCAGAAAACGAGGACTACACCTTATCACCCAATGGGGAATGGGTCAGCCGAGCGATTCAACCAGACATTGATAAAGATGCTTGCCACATTGGATGAAAAGAAGAAAGCTGATTGGAAATCGTATGTTGCTCCTATAGTACAAGCATACAACTCGACGAAGAGTGATGCGACTGGGTATTCACCACATTTCTTGATGTTCGGGTGGAATCCACGACTCTCAGTAGATGCTTTTCTGGGGACAGATCCACATACAGAAGATGACCTAGATACAAGTCCATATGTGCAGAAGTTGAGAGGTAGAATGAGGTATGCTTACAGAGCTGCAGCAGAACAGGCCAATGCATACGGTGACAGAAATAAGGACAGATATGACAGAGGAGTGAGAGAGACAAAGTTAGAAGTAGGTGACAGAGTGCTGGTCAGGAAAGTAGGTTTGAAAGGAAAGCAAAAGTTAGCTGATCGTTGGGAACAGGAACCCTACCTGGTATCTCAAATACCAAATGAGGATATTCCAGTGTATAGAGTGCGTCGTGAAGTGGGCAAGGGTCCTGTGAGGACACTCCATCGTAATATGTTGCTGCCTTTTAACATTATTCCCTGTGAGGAGATTATTACCGGAGTTAGCCATATGGTTAAACCGAAGAAGCCTGTTAGGTTGTATCCACGAGAGGTGTCCAGCTCGGAATCCGATTCAAGTGAAAACTCGCAGGCCAGCCTGAAATATGTGATCCCTCAACGTCGGAGATTGAGCCCAGTACAGCTGTCTTGTCCATCATCTGTGGGGGTAAATTCTTCATTATCCTCATCAGTAGAGGTTGTTCCAGAATTTCGATCACCAGAGGGGGTGAGTCAGGAACCTGAAGCTGTAGACGATTCTGCTGTGATTCCTGATACTGTGAGTGCAGCAACTTCTGATCAGGAGATAACAGATAGGGACCAGCTACACAGTGAAGGACATACTTCTCAAGTTTTCCCAATGCTTGAACAGACTGTGGGACGACCACAGCGCACACGGAAACCGCCTGATAGATATGGACAGTGGGTGTGTTTCCAACATATCTCAACTAATGAAATTTTTGTGTGATTTTTATGATGTTGTATGTAAATAATTTTTATTGATTATTTGTATTTCAGTTCAGTTGAGACCAGTATTTCAGTATTCACTAAAGTGAAAGTAATGCTGATTAATCTAGTTGCAAAACCTGATATTTAGATATTTAACCTGTGATTTGAGGTAACTCATTGCTTTACAGGTCAGTTATGTTCAGCTAAGTTATTAGCTGTGGTGTTTGATAATTGTATATATTTGACCTAACTAATTTGTTTTGTATTTGTTTAGGTTCGGACATTTGAGGTATTGCAGAGACAATTTGTATATCGCAGTATATATACATTATAGTGTATTTTTATGTCTGAATTCAGTGTGATATTTCAATGTTTTGATGTAATTAACAGTATTTTATTGCAGCTGTCTTATAAAATTGTACAGCTGAATCGTGACTAAATGTCAGGAGACATTTACCTCGGGGAGGGGAATATGTAACCAGGCGTTAAATTATTAATTATCAAAGATTTCAATTAAATATTAATTATAATATATTAAGTATTTTTAAAAACTAATTTGTAGGGAGTGGATCTTTAAATATAAAATAGTTAAAGAAAGGTGTGTTGTTTATTTCATCTTTTGTGTTAGCAGTAGTCATTGTTTATTGTGTTGGGTTTGTTAGTAGTTGTTAATTCACGTGCGACAATGACAGTTCACGCAAGACTGATGACTCGACACCGAGACACGCACTGCATGCTTTTGGACTACGCCCTTTATAACTAGATTTTTCCTAATTGTCAGATTACGATCAGCTTTCATCAGAAGCAGACAGTCAGTACTATTTTATCCAATTATTCTGCAGAGAATTGGTTGATTATTATATATATATATTTTATACACTACTGCATTTCCAGTGTCTGATCAAATATATATTGTGGATGTCTGGTTTTTCCAATTGGTCTACAAATAAAATACTGGAACCACAAGGAGTGTTATCTTTACTTCTTCCCCGGGTTACATCAATAATAACTGTGATATGGTGGTCATGTAGATGGTTCAATAAAGTACTTTTAGGTACAAATCAAATGTATATATTGTCATATAATACCTTATTGGGTCAATAATTAGGTCAACCATATGTGAGAGAGCGCGTTTAAACACGTGGATGCATGTATATTTATTATATAATAACAATGCCAAAATACTTGTAGTCCGGAAATCACCGAGAGCAAAACATCACAACAAAAAACGTTCAGGGACAAATCAATTAATCAGTTAAACAGCTGCTAACATAAACATGGCAAAGGCAAAAGCTCCCAAAACAAAAACCGACAAGCTTGGGTACCCAGACGAGAAGATAAAAGAAGATAAAAGAACATATAGCTAAGGTAATTCAGGTGTTAGGAATAAAAAAATATTTCCTGATCATAAATCTATAAAGTGATCGCAAACATTAAAATATTTAGACCAAATATTATTAAACATCATTTATGCCTTAACAAAAAGAAGTACAGACATATCGAAAGTAAAATACATGTATGATGAAAAGAATAAAACTTGTTCAGCAAAAATATTCATCCTCCCCGGCGGGGAATTGAACCCCGGTCTCCCGCGTGACAGGCGGGGATACTGACCACTATACTACCGAGGACCACGTAATCTATTTGTAAAATAAACCTTCCATCATAGTTGTTTATCTAAGACGATGATGATGATAACTAGTTTAACGTGCCCATTAACCACTAGGGTTTCGAACACGCCCATCCCGAGTCCGACCTCCGATAAGATCGGTGCCCTGACTCGGGATGGAGGGTGTGTGTAAAGGGGCAGAATTTTGTAGAAAGTTAATAGAATAAATAAAATTTAAAAAAAAGGTTACAAGCCAAAAATAAAAAGAATTGACTGCTCGGCCGAATATTTATATAATTTGGAGCATTTTAGAAGGACAGTCCAAAATTAAATAAGAGAAAGAAAAGAGGATCGGACTATTTAATAATATTTTTTTAAAAAGAAGTAATTTCGACATAAAATTTTGAACGCAGATCTAAAAGTTTAAAGTCCGATCGATATGTCCACGCGAGTGGCCTCGTTAAGGCCGATTGGGTGCACAGCTTAAAGGGACGAGATGGGTTGCATCAAGAAAACCCCTAGATCGACAGTCGATAGACGTTGAAGGTGTAGTGCTGTGCTGAAATACAGATCTTGAGAAGCCGGATCCGTCTGAACGAGAGAGAGTATCAAACTAGGGTATAGTCCAGTCGGCAATGGGTTGGTATAGTGGTGCGGACGGGCCCGACTCCGGAGGATACGAGATGGTATCACAATAAAACAAAGTAAAGTCTAGAAAAAGAGTAGTAGGGGAAGAACAACCCCCAAATGAACGCAGATACTCAGAATAGTTTTGATGCTTTCATAATGAATCGCTTATTCCTTTTGTCGAATTTTATACTTTTAACGAGATGTCGGTTTTCTGAGTTCCATACACAAGCTGTGATGGCCGAGTGGTTAAGGCGTTGGACTTGAAATCCAATGGGATCTTCCCGCGTAGGTTCGAACCCTACTCACAGCGTATTTTTTGTTTACTATTTTGCTTGCAGTCATTTCAGGTAATTAAACGTATATCTAACTTGAATCCTTTTTCGTCACATTTAATATTACACATGTTTTTTGTTTCCTTTTGCATTGGGTTTTTTCAATCCCATTGTGTTCTACCTGTCAAGCAACTGGCATATTTTATTACTTAAAATAAAAATAAAGTGTTACAGGAGAATCATACAAAATCCTCTATACAAGCTCCAAACCCTTTATCTAACTTGATTCCTTTTTTGTTACATTTAATATTACATGTTTTTGGTTTTATTTGGTTTTGCGGATTTTGGTTGGGGTTTTTTTTCAATCGCATTGTGTTCTGTCTGTTAAGCAACTGGCATATTTTATTACTTAAACTATACAAACTGCTACAGGAGAATCATACGGCGGGGAATTGAACCCCGGTCTCCCGCGTGACAGGCGGGGATACTGACCACTATACTACCGAGGACCACATAAACTGTTTGTAAAATAACCCTTCCATCATAGCTGTTCATCTTTGACAAGTCAGGTCAGGTTAGAGTGTTTAACGTGCACATTCAGTGCAAGGTGTTGTATTGCACGCCTGTTCTGAGCACAAGTGCCGGTCTCGGCCGGCTCCTCCGTCCAGGACAGGAACAGGGTGGGGTGGGTTGAAGGGAAGACCGTGCACTGGCAGGTGCAAGGAAGAACCAGCAGTCCGACCGGGGTCGGTAACAGGCGGAGGGACTGCCTTTGACAAGATGTATCTAGTGGCGGATTATGAAAATCCATTTGGTGGGGGGGGGGGGAGAGGGGGGCGGGTGCAGTGATATGACATGGAATGCCAAGGGAACTTTGGGGGAGGTTTGGAGGGAGATCGTAAAAAAAAAGAAAATTAATATATAATAAAATTATAACTATCACAAAATTTAGGGGGGACCGGGCCCTAGATCCGCCTCTGATTTTATATATATATATATATATATATATATATATATATATATATATATATATAATTTTTCTATTCCCTATTCCCAGATAGCATTGGTATTGTAATATAAAATAGATGAAGGATTCAAGTCGATATGTTTTAACCAACCGTATTATTTATAATCGGCATATAGTCATAGAGAGGAAACCCGCTACGTTTTTCTATTAGTAGCAAGGGATCTTTTATATGCACTGTCCCACAGACAGGATAGTACATACACGGCCTTTGATAAACCGGTCGTGATGCAGAAGATAAAAGAGCATACAGCTAAAATAATTAATTTGTTATAAAATAAAACATATTTCATGATTATAAATCTATCAAAGTGATCGCAAACATTAAAATATTGAGACCAAATATGATTATCATTTATGCCTTAAAGGGATGCTCGCGCAAGGCGTTTCCACTGGTATGCATATTTAACGATATATAATGTACATTATTGCTTAATTTGTCCAAAATATATTTCACTCTGAAATTAACAGAAAATAATGTTCAATGGTGTTACTATTATCAGACCAACCAAAAAACCTTCATTCTATGTACACGCAGGTGTATTTGACAGCTACAAGATAGGTTACTGATGGCACCCTTGCTTGGCGACAGAGCAAATTAATTTCGCTAAATGCAGCTATTCACTGACGCATTGTCGACAAACTGGAGAACTGAGGAATATATAAACATATATCACAAAGATAGAACAAGTATATGTAGTTTTTGGTCCACTTACGACAAACATATAGGAAATAACACTAAACGTAGGTCAGGGCGACGTGACAATGTGCAAATTGCACACTTAGTGGAGAATGGGCCCATAGTAGGCTACCACTGTCTTCACACAACATTTTAGGATCCACCATAACAAAAGAATATCAAGGCAAAAATAAACCACAAATGAAAGCATAATGAATCACTTAACTTTAGGGGAGGGACGTAGCCCAGTGGTAAGTGTTCGCTTGATGCCACGTTCGGTCTAGGATCGATCTCTGT
>NC_054699.1:25476072-25556488 GCF_016097555.1 Gigantopelta aegis | reverse complement strand
GGGAGGTGGTAACCTGGCAGTTGGACATTCTATACGGGTCACCGGCAAATTATATTATATGAAATTTTTTTAAACGTCTTGTATTGTGGTTTTTCTTTTGGATTTTAATTTATGTGTTAAAGTTTACAAGAGTGACTCTGTATTTTAATATTATGATATATTATTTCTATATCATTTTATGATTATTGAATAAAGTATGAGAGGGAGACAGATGTGCTCCCTCTCTAATTTAATGGGACTTTACAGTACCCATGCCGTCTGGCGATCCTTGGTATGGGAATGGGAAACTATTTTTACGTGCCCCTATCCAACATGGTTCAGGCACGCCCACCACGGATTTAGCCTCTGACATCGCCAGTGACTAACTCCGGAGCAGGAGGGGGGGGGTAAGTTTGAAGTGGGCAGAATTTGGAAAAAAGCCATTTAGTACGGTCGACGCCAGCGCGGACCAAATAGCAGACACTTCATAAAGCTTGAAGTACACCGAGTGGGAGCCGTGCTCTGATTGGCTGAATTTCGATTCCTCGGTGAAGCCTGTTTTTTACCTAAGTCTATGAAGATTAACTGCATACCTAGACATGTCCGGACTCTACGTTTAAACCCAAAAATAGTTAAGAACTGCTCGGCCGAAAAGTTTTAAGGTGATTTTGAGCAATTGACGGGCGCCAAAGTAAAATGCGTTAGACTGCTTATAAAAAAAATATAAACATAAGAATTTTGAACTGCTTCCAAATGTTTAAAGTCTAACTAGCCCAAAAAGGAGGTTGTTACCTGTCCTAGCAAAGGTTGGCGTCTAGGGCGATCCGATGAAGTTGGAGGAGTCAATGTCTGTAAAGAAGGGGCCGGTACGGGCTGAGTGCTAATTGCCTGACCAATGGACGGTAGTTGGCCCCCGATATCGTCTTCACGATGCGGTGTATCGTCGGGTTGTCCATTTTCTTTTAGCAGCAGTCCCTGATGGTATATTCCGGCTTGGTGTATGGTCAGTATACACACCTCCTCTTTATCTTTCAGAAGGGTTTTGCTGATGGCGAATTCTCCTTCCGGCTCCTTGGAAGCTTGACCCAAGTTTTTTGTCTGGGTATTATATAAAGTTTAGACTCGTCCTCAATATTCATCCGGACAAGTTTGGCGTACCGCTGATGTAATTTGCCCGCCTGTAGGTTCCACTGTTTTGGATTGGTGGCTCGTCAGGTTTCGGCGGTTGGAACGGTTGGCTTGGCTTTGTCTGGTTGGCCACTCGGGGGAGTGGTTGCCTTCCGTTTTCTAGCAAAGCTCCATACGAGATGCCCCCCAGTTAAGTCCGCATGGACCACGGCGATCAGGGACAGACGAAGACTCCATTTCCGTCGTCCGGACATGATTCTGTCACTCTGAAAGTGACATTCACTTTACTAATGGATATTTAATAAAACTAAAGATAAGAATATATAGATATAATAAACAAATTTAAACTAACTTTATGAGGGCCGTGCTGGTGGAGGGCATCGTGGTGGGGGGGGGGGGGGGGGGGGGGGGGGGGATGGGGGGCGGGAGACCACCGGAGGGTAGGAGGTAGGCGTAGGCGTAGGCGGTTTGGCTGTAGGAGAGTTAGGGTTTGTCCGGGGGGCTCCGGCCCCCCCTCCCCTGGGCCTCGGCCCCCTCCTGCCTGCCACACTTGGATTACCAATACCGGCGTGGCGCCTCTTCCAAATGATACACTTTTCCGTGTGGCGGTTAAGCTATGGATGAACCATACCCCTAATTCCCTTAGGGCTAAATAGTAAGATATAGATTAGAGGTGTTTAAGTTTTGACTGCCCGGTAAAAAATGTGACTAAATTGTTAGGAATAGGTTTTCTATGTTAGAAAAAGGCACAAACAAATTGTTAATGTCCCCTAAAAAATTTTTTGGAGTAAAGTTCAAAATTGCCCCTATATTTCTGTCCCGGACCACTCCTGCTGGCTATCCAGAGGAGGGGCCCGTGACAGACATGCTTGAAACCCTAGTGGTATAGGAGCATGTAAATATATATTGGATTGGATTGGAACTGGGAATGAATATCTATTGGGTGCTGGGGCTATTGGCTGGGTGGGATCGGGTTCTGACCAATTAGAACCCGGTCCCTTAATAAATGTCTTCTATTTGGTCCGTGCTCTTAGCCGGCCAAAAAAACGATAATCTGAACCTAGTGTGAGAGTGGTTGCATGAATGTTTGTTTTTGTCGCCGTGGCTTGGCGGCGCATACACCTGGCAGTGTCTGTGCCGCCCGCCACAGGCGGAATATATGGCTGGGTGTGAATGTGTTTTAGTTTTTAATTATTTATGGTATATTGATTATATTTTTAATTAATTGTTATAATAAATGTATTAATTAGTTGTTAAACCTTCCTTTTAGCATTTTAACTTAGTACTATTTTAACTTATATGTACCCGGGTTTTTTTAATCAAACAGGTTTTAAACGGTATTAATTTGATCGGTCAATATTGTATATATACAAACAAAAAAACCTGACCGGTACTCGGCGCCACCCACTTAACGAATAAGTGGTTTCTTGGGTGACACCGAGGATTATATAGCAATGACATTTGTCATCCGTGTAGGTGACGCACCCCTTCGGGTGTAGAGCTCACGAATGCTTGAGGAGAACAGCGAGGACACCTCACCCCATGAACTGGATCAACCTACATGCTAATCAACATCAACAACGACAGCATATACGTTTCACCACTACACCAGACGGCGGCTCGCGGGCCTTTTCTTCACATATCATCATCTTCATATCATTCATTTCATCTAAGTATGGCCCACCCGTGTTGTATGGATAACCTGGGGGGGGGGGGGGGGGCGGGATGGGGGGGGGGGGACGCCGTGGTAGGGTGCTTATTTGGGTGCGATAGGGCGTTGGCGGTTTGGACCGATAGGGATGCCTGTTAGGAGCCCCCCCCGGAACGCCCCCCCCCCCCCCCCCCCGTGGAAATCCGGACTGACCGGAATGGGCCTCCCGCCTGTTGGAGCGCCGGATTGGCCAGTGGCGCTGGGTTCCCCCCTTTGCGAATCCTTTATCCTCCAGGGCTAATTTTAAATTAAAAATATATATATATATATAAATATTATTATTAACTAAACAATTATATTATATATTTCTTTTGAACTGCCCGATTGAAAATTTATTTATATTTTTGCACCTACTAATTACATAATAAAAGAATAGAATGATATAGGTTTTTTTTTTATATGGTGCTACTATATAAATATATGATAATGGTAGACCCCAAATTGTTTTATTTTTTTAATTCTTTTTTAAGTGGTCATACCACACTATTAAAAATTACCCCCTGCATTTTCCTCACACACTCCCCCCCCCCCCCCCGCCCCGGAGTCGGTCACTGGCGAAGTCAGAGGCTGAATCCGGGGTGGGCGTGCCTGAACCCTAGTGGATAGGGGCACGTAAAATGAGTTGCCCGTTGCCCCCGTTAGCAGCAGCAGCAAGGGATTTTGTTATATGCACTTTCCCACAGACAGGGCAGCACATACCACAACCATAAATTTAAAAGTCGTTGCGACGGGCGGATCCCAGTGGATCCGCCGGTGGAGTGGGGTGGGGTTAGGGGGTGGGGGTGGGTTCGATCAGAGGACCGAGATACCTCGGGCGAGCTCTCTACGGACGGGGAAGGGTCCCCTCCCAAAACAACTTTTGGTTTCTCTTCATTGTGAGACAGTGTGCTACCTCTCGGCCTTTTGTTAGGCATAGACGTGACCTGGAATACTTTCCAAATCTTATTTAATTTTTTCAAAATAGTTTTGTATTTAGTTTAGGTTTTTTCCCCCGTTCCAACCAAGATGCTTGCAGAGATTTCAGCTGAGCCCACAACCACTGCCACCGAGCCGACGGAGGGTGAGTACGGATACGACCACCCCCTCTTCCTTCACGCCCCTGGTTTCACCCCACCCCTAACCGGCGAGGAGATCTGTAGAGCCCTGGGGCCGATCAACACCCACCTGCTAGCCGCTGTGCCAAAGGGCAAGAACACGTGGGAGCTCCACATAGACTCCAAGGAGATTAGGGATAGGTTGGAGCTGCATGGTATAGGCGTAAGAGGTAGGTCGTGCGAGGTCATCCCACGGTTCCCCGGGGGTACGTGGGTGAGGGTGCGGGGTCTGCCCCTCACAGTACCAAACGGGTACCTCGACGCTCTGCTGCAGCACTTCGGCAAAATAGTAGTAGGCACCACCCACTCAACCTGGCGTAACACCCAGGTTAGAACGGGAGAAAGGACACTCAAAGTGGATATCAAGGACCCCATACCAGGACGTTTAAAAACTACCTACAATATCTGGATAAGCGTCAGATATCGCAACCAGCCCGAACTGTGTTTCGGGTGCGGTAAAGAAGGCCACCAGCAGTGGGACTGCCCGAAACGACAGGCATCGTTCTCAGACGTAGTGGGAGGCACGGAAGTAGACATTGTAGGTGACAACAACCCCACCCCACCCCCAGCCACCACCGTCGTAGAGGACCCCGGCGAGAGCTTGGTGATAGACACCGACCCAACCCCCCTCCCCCCGAGCATACAGAATACGAAGTGACGGAGGACGAAGACCAGACAGAGAACAGAGCAAAGACAAAGAAAGAGAGGAAGTAAGAAAGAAGAGAGAAGGAAAAAGAAAAGAAAAGAGAACTCTCAACATCGGAAGACGCGTCTCCAGAGAAAGAGAAAGCGACTCACGAGCTTCCCCAGCAGGTCCCCTCTCGGACCAAGGGACAGAAGGCACACAAAAGCTAGCCTTTGTGTACCTCTCCCGTAAATTTCACCCCTGACTGACACGGACTGTACATGGACAATGAGACTGACCCCCCCCCCCCCCCACCCCAACCTAGTTTTTACGGTTAACAATTTGGACCCGCCCCTGGATTTTCCCTTCGCTCAGCGACCAGATATAAATGTGTGTTTTTTCTTTGTGTTTCTCATCAGTGTGTTTGTTCATGTTTTCGTCATTCATTGTGGAAGGATCTGTGTTTTCGTGATGTTCTGTGAAATTGTGATGTGTTCTGTGTTTCCATGTGAACATGTGTTTGTTTTATGTGTTAACCTGTTAACTGTCTGTGTCTCAATGTGCTGCGTAATCAGCACCTTCCGTCCATGTGCGTGTAACCATAGAGACGACCCCGGCCACCCCCACCCCCTGTCGCCTGTAAGGCCAGGGTTCCTATCTGACTTGGGGCTTACTGGGGCCTCCACGACAGGAACTGTATGTGTATGTGTATGTAAATGTACTGTATATATGTTTCATTTTGTGTGCAATGTATATGTTCTTGATTATTATTGTTATATGTTGATTAGTCGGCTGCACTCAAAACCACCGTGAAAGTTGGCACACTAAATGTAAACGGCTTTGTGTCTAGCGACACAAAGCGGTCTCTCATTTTCAGTCAGTTAAGTAAAGAAAAAGTAGATATTATCTGCTTACAAGAAACACATTTTAACAATCAAGATAACATTAAAAATCTATTTAAAGATTTTAAGGGGAAATATTTTGTAAATTCATGTAACATAGGTCGAAAATGGGGAGTAGCTATTTTATTTAGAGAAGGGCTAGAAATTAAAGTGATTAATACTCTTAAAGATACAGAAGGTAGAATTATAAGTTTACTGTGCCAACTTAAGAGCCAGGTATTTAACATAGTTAATCTGTATTGTCCAGTGAACCCATGCCAAAGGGCTGAGTTCATTGCAAGCTGTGTAGATTACTTCTTTACGACGAACGACCAACGAACCGTGACCAACCGCATTCGCTGCGGCGACTTTAATTGTGCGGACAACGCTACGCTCGACCGGACAGGCTCCAAGAAGCAGGAGCTCAGGGGCACTGTAGGGGTAAAAGAACTCAACACAATTATAAACGAACACGCACTACATGACGCTTACAGATATTTATACCCAGATAAGGCCTCTTACACATACCACAGCAAAGCATACATTCCATTCCAATATTTATTTACATGCTCATATACCACGAAGGTTTCAAGCATGTCTGTCCTGGGCATAATCTCTGGCCTTTGCCAGTGACTAAGTCCAGGACAGAAAAGGGTGGGGGATAAGTTTGAAGTGGGCAGATTTTGGAATAAGAATTTAGTTGTGTCCAGCGACTGCGCGGACCGACTAGTAGACACCGAAAATGGGCCGTGTTCTGACTGGCTGAATTTCGATTCCTTCGGGTCTAACTAGAAAAAGCTAAAGTCTACGGAGAATAACTGCACCTAACATCATGTCCGGACTAAGAATTTAAACCCAAAAATAAGTTTGACTGCTCGGCCAAAAAGGTTTTAAGGTGATTTGAGCAATTGAACGGGCGCCAAAGTAAATTGCGTTGGACTATTTATAAAAAAATAAACATACGAATTTTGAACTCGATCGAAAAGTATTTAAAGTCCAACTAAGCCCAAAAAGGAGGTTACCTGTCCTAGTTAAGGTTGGCGCAGCAGGACTCATGGTGAGTTGATGGGCTGATCAGGTGAGAAGTTGGGGAGTCCTTCCATCAGATACTCGGTGTTACATTCAAGGGCTCCTGTGTAGCTGTCCCGCAGCACCATCTTTAAGATGCGATGAATGGTCGCGTTGGGCATCGCAGGCATCAGGAGTCCTTGTCTGTACAGCCCGTCCTGCTGCGCTGTCACATAAAGTTGTTTGGAGTGGGGGGGAGCCCCGGATCTGGTACTTCCCTTGTCCTGTCGGAAGTTGGCGCCATTCCTTTTCTGTCCAGGGTCCCTTGAGTTGTTGTGGGTCGGTGAAGTCCCCGATGACCGCTCTTCTATATTTTGCTGGGAGCTTGTCACAGACGATAGTCCAGTCGGTTTGGTCGGACCTCTTCGGTGAGGTAACCGAAGACATCTTCCTCCTTTTGGACTCTCGCTGGATCTCCGCTCCAACAACAACAACCGGAGGTGGTGGTGGACTTTCCGGCGGGTCAAGAACGACCACGTGTCCCGTGTCCATCGATGTGGTTCCCTCAACAGGAGGAGCCTCCACTGTCAGTGGAGCTGATAGCTTTGCCCCCCCCCCCCCCCCTGGATGGTTCCTGGCGAGTGCTTCGGTCGAGTGGGTGAAGCCGGTAAAGCAGAATGAACCACCCCCGGTGGTTTAGCCACCGGGTTTGGATTACCCTGCACCGTTCCGCGTCTCGTCCTCCTCTTCGGAAGAGGTGGAACCGCCCCTGGCGGTTGAGCCGCCAAGTTAGGCTCCCCCTGTGTAGACTTAGGTCGCCTCCTCCTTCTTCTACTCGGTGCGCGTCTCTTTGTCTCATTGCCGTAGTATAAAGTCACGGTCGCTGATTCACCATTGTGCTCTATTCGGTACTTGGCCAAAGGCCCAAGCGAACAAAGCACAGCCCCTAGGGTGGGGGGGGAGAGAAATCGCCACGTTCTCAGAACACAACCTCATCGTTCGAGATCAACTGGAGAAAAAAAAGAGCAAAGCATACAAAACATATTCACGCATCGATCGTATTTTAATCTCAGGGCAGTTTATTTCTGACCTGAAAGAAGCTGGTGTGTCTCTGTGTTTCTACACTGACCACAAGCTTGTATGGGCAGACTTCACCTTTGACAAAAATAACAAAGGACCCGGACTGTGGGCATTTAACAATAGTGTTTTGAAAGACAAAAATTACGTAAATTTAATTAATGACTTTTGGCATACGTGGCAATCGGAAAAGGGAAATTATAATGATTAGATTAAATATGTTTTAAACGTGCTCACATACCTTTATGGTTTCGAGCACGCCTATCCCCAGTCCGGCCTCCGATATGATCGGTGGTCTGACTCGGGGCAGGAAAAACCTAACTATAATAAAATTTTGAAATTTTAAACTGGAGGTCAAAAAGAGTAAATATATTATGTCGACATTAATAATTTTGAATGCGTTCCCAAAAGAAATACAGAAATCCCTACTCTACACCTATATAATTATTTAAAATTAACGCAAATTTAGATGGGGAAGTCTAAAAGTAAAAATACAAACATTATAATTTATTTAAAAAAAACAAAAAAAAAACAAACATTTATTTAGTCCCCAGAGGCAAGGGAAAGGGTAGAGGGGTAAGCCCGGCCCACAGAAAAGTTATATTGAATTTAATATTTATTTAAAATGATTACCAATCGTATTTCGGGCCTTGGTGTGACCAGGAGGAAGGGAGGGGGGGGGGGGGAGGGGGCGAGAAGTGGGGCCGGAACTTTCACAGAAACCTACGGCCAAACCGTCTACGACCTATGGCCCCAAAAAACCTAACCACCGGCACCACAACCACACACCCCACCCCCCACCCCCCACCCCACCGTGTCCAACCGCAGCTCGATCCAGTCATGGCAATCATTTGTAGAAGGTCACTAGTAGAGTGACCTAAAGCTTTAGTAGAAGGTCACTAGGAAAGTGTCCCAACCCAGTTACCTGCCCTGTTTAATTATATAATTGTTTAATTAAAAATCTAAAACATAGTTAAAATAATGATAAAAAATATAAAACAAATTAAATGAGCGAGCATGCCAGTAACCTACATTATATTTTATTTTATTTTATTTTTAAAATAGATATTAAACAAATTAAAAAAGACGAACTATATACATGTATAAGGTGCAGTTTCCGGAACGGGGAGGGGATTACTGCCAGATAAGCCTCCCCCCATAATCCAAGCAACAATCACACATTCAATCATACAACATATATACATTACACAACAAAACAAGACAACAAAAATTAAAACTAATCGGCTAAAGATAAAACCCCGCCCGGCCCCCCAAATAAAACGGGGGGGGGGGGGGGGGCCAAGGCGGAGAAACCCCAACCAATTTAAATATTTAAAAAAAAAAAAAAAAAAAAAAAAAATATATATATATATATATATATTATAATGATCTTTTGTTTTGGTGGGATATGGGTAAAACAAAAATCAAAACACTGACCACGGACTATTGTAAACAAAAACGCAGGACTGAAAGGACTTACATATACAACTTAAAACAAGACGAAACATTCCTAACACAATTAGACGAACTTGGACATTTAGACGACTATTCAGAATTAATAAATGTACAAAATAAAATTACAATCACAACTACAAGGGGCTAGAATTAGGGCCAAGGTAGATGAAATTGAACAAGGTGAAAGATGCACGGCTTATTTTGTTAATCTTGAGAAACAAAAAGCTAATAAGAAATTTATAAATTCTTTAATAACTGAAGACGGGAATTTAATTGACACACAACAAGAAATTTTAAATGAAACCACTAATTTCTACAAAAGTTTATACACATCTGAAAAGACGGACGTTTCGGCACAAAATTATTTATTAAATAAAATGACAAAGACGTTAAATGATGAAGACAGAGACGCATGTGAAGGGTAAATAACTCTTGATGAAGTTTCATCGGCTATTAAATCTTTTGCCAATGATAAATCACCAGGATAAAGGATAAATCTTTATTATCCAAAGCCATCCTGGCTATAGGCGCGACATAAACATCAATATTATTATCATAGTAACAGTTGTGCATATATACATAGTGTGATATTTAACAATCAAAATTACATGAATAGAGTATATAAAATGTCAATAGGAGGGTAAACATAATATATTAATTTTTAATGAACATTTCCCTTCTTAGAAAAGCCTTGTATAAATATTTTCCAAGATTGTTTAAAGTTTTTATATTTTCCGAGTTCAATAGCTTGATTAACTTAAACACGGAAGGTCTGACGTAGAAGTATTTCTTTATGTAATTTATTCTTAGATCATGGTAAAAAGGGCAACTCAGAATAAAATGGAATTCGTCTTCGATTGTTTCATTATCACATAGTGTACATAATCTGTTTTCTCTTGGGGTATTTTGGCGTCTCCCGACTTCAATACAAAGGCAATGGTCAGATAATCGTATTTTGGTAATCAGTTTGCTGTATACAAATTCAAGGCGTTTTTTTAGATAGTTCTTGACATTATGAGTAGGATTTAGATGTTGATATAAGAATCCTTTAGATGACGAATCAATTATTCTGTTACAATCCTGGATGAAGTGATCCTCTAAACGTTGTTTAACTGTGAATAAGAAAGAAGTTTTATTTTCGACCTGTTGGCTATCCCATATGTGAGGAAGGCCTACTTCTAGTAGAATATTTTTCACAGAATTTGCCCAATTAAATCTAGGGAGATTGATATCATCTAATAATAATTCGTAGCAGCTCTTTAAAATACAGTTGTTAGTATTTAATATTTTCAGCCAATATTTAATAATTCTGAATTTTCGAGAAGTGGTTAAAGGAAAGCGACCAAGTTCTGCGAATACCATCATATTAGTACATTTTTTACTTACACCAAGTATTCTTTTGCAGAAATCGATGTGTACCTTTTCAATATCTGTAGCGCTATGGTATCCCCAAATCTCGCAGCAATAGCTTAATATGCTGCTAACATAAGTATCAAACAAATATAACTTAGTTTCTACATTAAGGTTACAATCATTAAATTTTCTCAGCAAACCAAATAAAGCTTTGCGACCTTGATTAGCAATGCATTTTTGTGTCTCAACAAACTTTCCATTGAATTTTAATACCAATCCCAGATAATTGAATTCATTTACTATTTCCAATTCGTTATCCCCTAGATACCACTTTTCATTATCTCGTATAATACCTCCGTTACGAAATATAAGAACCTTGGTCTTATCGGTATTAATACATAAATTCCACTTATAACAATATATATTTAGACAATTTAACATTTCTTGCAAGCCTTCTATACTTTCTGAAAAAATAACTGTGTCATCAGCATACATTAGCAATAATAAGTTCAAATATTTCAATTCGTAAGAGTTATTGCAGTGGTTTAACAGGTCAAGTTCAATATCGTTGACAAAAAGAGAAAAGAGCATAGGCGATAGTGCGTCTCCCTGCATTAAACCCACACTAGTTGAAAAAGAATCAGAGAAGGACCCGTGGTGTTTAACACATGATTTAACATCATTATACATTGATCTAATTATAGTTAATAGTTTACCTGTGACACCGTATCCGATTAGTTTATACCAAAGACTATTTCTATTAATACTATCAAAGGCCTTTTTGTAATCAATGAAACAACAATATAAACGTTTTTTTATGCGCTAAAGTGGATGATAGCAGACTATGTATGGAAAAAATTGCATCACAAGTTCCATAGCCAGGCTTAAATCCGAACTGGGCATCAGATATAATATTGTGATTACTGCTCCATTGTAGAAGTCTATTGTTAATAAGAGAAGTAAATATTTTGGATATAACACTTAATAAAGTTATACCTCTATAGTTGCCTACATCGTTAGGGTCGTTCTTTTTGTATAAGGGTAGGATGATCCCGTTTGACCAAGAATTGGGGAAATAACCACAATCAATAATGCTATTGAATAGCTTGCTTAAAACGGGTAATAAAATGTCTTTAAATTCTATGAAATATTCAGTTAACAGAAGATCATGGCCAGGGGTTTTGTCTCGTTTAAGATTTGAAATAACATGTTCAATCTCAGCAGGTGTTATTATTTTATCCAATTCTTCAAAAACACTTTCATTATGGGTATTAACTGAGGTATCGTCAAATTCATCTATCATTTGGGTAATATTAACCTGTTCAACATGATCGGTGTTTGTTAAATTTTTAAAATGTATAAAAAAATCGTTGATTGTTAATGACGTATTAACTTGCTTACGTTTGTTCTTAAAACGCTTGAAGAATTGCTTTGGGTTATGTTTTTTTCAAATAATGCAACAGGTTACCTTCCTGATATAAATACATTCGTTTTGCTTTACCTATATGCTGTTTATATGTTTTCTTTTTTACAGCTAAATTATACCTGTTCTCGAATGAAGAATGCTTGTTAAACAAACATAGAGCCTCCTTGTAACTGCGATATAACTCACGGCACTTATCATCAAACCATGGTTTGTCACGGACTGATTTTAGACAATGACCTCCAACAGTTTTACATTTAACAGTGTGGGAACAGTATTGTTTGGTCGAGTCATTTATCAGATGAGTTAAATCAGTAACTGATTTATCAATACTTTCTTTGGTGGGACAAATATTTTGAAAGAGAATCTGTAATTGTTCGGACTTTCCGCTTAAACTGTTTAAAATATCAACCTTGCATTCCTCATTCCAGATAGTTAAAGTCATATATAAAGGATTACCTTTATTAACTACAACTTTGTTAAAAAATTTCAATGAGCAAACAACCTCGATCAAACAGGGCGCGTGGTCAGAAAACATATTAAAATCGCACACTGTAAAGTCGCTAACGATATGAAGTATGTCGTTGGAGCATATAGCGTAGTCAATACAGCTTGATCCATTTCTATGATAAAAAGTAAAACGACCAATATTATCACCAGGTGATCTGCCATTCACAATACGGATACCAGTAGCTTTACACAAGCGTAACAAGTTACGACCCAAGTTATTTACAGTTTTGTCTTGAGACACTCTTGGCGTTGAACACTCGTCAGAGACATAGTCAAACAGTTCACCGATGTTACGCAACACTTGATCATCAAGCCGATCCAGTGGGATATAATCCGGTTCCGCTCCAGTGCGCGCGTTAAAGTCACCTATACACAATACCTCGCCCTGGGTTTGAAAGTTCAAAATGTCATTGTATATCATATCAAAAATGTCACAGTCATATTTAACATAAAACACATTATTTTCAGGAGGTATGTACACACATAAAATAAATACGTGAAATTTATTTACAAACAGGGATTTGTCAAGTTTAACCCAGCAGTATGTATCGGCACATATCTTGACAATAGATATATATTTATGTAACCAATTTTTGTAATACAAAACACAGCCACCACCCTTACACTTCGATCGTACTATGCGGGCGGCTAAGATAAATTCGTTTACATTGAGATCATCAGTGTTATCAATCCAACATTCATTTAAAAAGAGCAAATCACATCCTGAAATAATATTAACAAATTCGCTGTCGCAAAGTTTAAAAGCTAGTCTCCTTTGAACATTCCATGTCATAATTTTGATCACATGTTCACCCTCCAGCCCGTCCTATGTAGCCGACATCGCTCCGTTTGCGGCGGATGGGTGATTGGGGTCTGCGGCGAATACGTGAGGGGGGTCTGCGCCAGATAAGTGATGGGGGTCTGCGCCAGATAGGTGAGGGGGGTCGGTTGTTACCGTTGGCGATGAACAAACGCGCGGTCGTTTCTGTGCCGGTCTGGTATCCCTCGCGTGTGTAGGACTTGGTCGCTGTTGGCTTGGCTTGTTTTGTACTACATCTCGGAACGACCGATAATCGGTGTAATTTGCCTCCTCGTAAGGTTTCCCATCTACAAATAACTTGTCCCGTAACAGTTTCGTCCTGTGTCCAGCTTGTCTCAGGCGTTTGGCTATGGGATACAGTTTCTTACGGCGTTCCTCGATCGCCGGGGGGAACTGCTCACTGATACCGTAAGGTTTTCCCTTGAGCTGGTACGCGTTCGACTTTATCAGTACGATATCCTTGTGGTACAGAAAGCGAGCAACAATGGGGCGAGATGAACCAAGTCGTCTTTTGCCAAAACGATGTACATTACCAAACTCAAAATCGTAATCCAAGCCAAGTTCATTTCCAAGAAATTCTCTTATTACGTACTCTGTAATTTCGTTAGGGTTTTCGGCAAGACCGGTGAAGATGAGGTTACATTTCATAGATCGGCATTGTAGATCGGTTATCAAATCTCTCATTTCATAATTGTCCTTTTTCAGCGACTCTATTTCTTTTTTGTATTCCGCGTTGTCATTACCAGTGTTTTTAATTGTCCGCTTTATCGCTTCTATTTCCGCTTTATTTTTGTCACCTGTTTCCTTCACACAATCGTACAAATTACTCAGACCTTGGAAATTGGATTCCATGTTTCGTTTATCGGTGATAACGTTCTTAACGTCAGCTTCCAACGAATAAACTTTGTTAGCAAGTGACAAGATAGACGACTGGACATCTTCAATTTTTTTAGCATACGTTTCAACATCTTCAATTTTTTTCGCATACGTTTCAATGTTAGAAAGTCTGGTGTTCATTTTTGACATTAAATCTATCAACAGATCTAGTGGTAGTGTCTCAGTCTTGGCGCTACTTCCATATATCACCTCTCGTGTGTTATGGAGAACTGTAGACAGTTCATCGCTTGTCGCCATGTTTCTTTCTAGTGAGTAGTTCTCACAGTTCGCTACAAACGCTTCTTTTATATTATACCAGGTAGTTTATTTGTATCTGGAAGTTATAGTTCATGTTCTAGTAAATTTAGAAACAGTATAAATTTCTATTCTGCATCACAGTCTGACATCTTATCCAACAACGCAATTTCGAACTTGAAAATTGTGCTCCGAATGTAAGCCGTGTATCGGATTCACAGATTTAATTGTCATAATTAATTGATATTTCGCATTATTGACTTACATGTCTCTTTTCTGTTTCTCGGCAGTCTGTTTCATAGAGTTTTAAGCAATCTGCTCACTTCCAGTGTGTATCTTTACATAGTTTTTTATATATTTTTCGGAGCTCTGGATTTCCTGGCCACCATTTTCAACGCATGCGCACCAGGCTGTGATGGCTTGACTGCTGAATTCTACCGGAACTTTTTCGGCTTAATTGGTAGTGATCTGGTAGAAGTAATTAACGATGCCTTTAATAAGGAAAAATTAACTTTTACCATGCGCCGTGGTGTAATTGTACTAATTTGGAAAGGTAACGAAAAACAACTTCTCAAAAACTGGCGACCCATTTCTTTATTAAATTGTGACTACAAAATTATCACTAAAGTTTTGGCTAGTAGAATTAGAGAATTTTTACCAAAAATTATTCACCCAAACCAGAAATGTTCAGTCAAAGGCAGATCAATTCATGACGGAGCATCATTGATAAGAGACTTAATAGAATATGTTAATCGTAATGATCTACCGGGGAATGGGACTTTCTGTTTAAAGTTTTACAAAAATTTAACTTTGGGCCAAATTTTATTAATATGATTAAAACATGCTATACAGATATTCAATCAGCTGTTAAGGTAAATGGGTATGTATCAAACTACTTTAATCTTTCACGGGGCATTAGACAGGGATGCCCGATCAGCACTGTTCTTTATATTCTAGTAGCAGAAACCTTGGCCGAAGCTGTTCGGGAAGATTCAAAAATTAATGGGATAATTTTACCAGATGTCTTCGTCAGTAAGTGGGTTGGCTATTCGGATGACGGTAACGCAACTTTATCAGACTTTGACTCAGTTAAACAACTATTCAAAACCTTAGAAATCTATGAACGTGCATCCGGAGCTAAGGTTAATCTTCAGAAAACCAACGGTTTCCTAATGGGGAAAGTTAGGTATGAGAAAGACACTCCTCTTGATATAAGATGGAATAATGAAAAAATTAAAATACTAGGTTTTTATTTTGGAAATATAGACGTTTCGGCAGATAACTGGATACCAAAAATTAAAAAAATTAAAACAATCTTAAATATATGGAGCAACAGAAAATTAACACTACATGGTAAAGTAGTTGCTGTAAATTCACTCGCCACCAGTGGCCTGTGGTATTTATCAAACGTTTTGGAACTTCCGGAAAAATATGCTAAAGAAATTGATAAAATAATTTTTGACTTCATCTGGAGCTACAGAAAACATTTTATATCAAAAGAGCAAATTCAACTACCTAAGGAGTTAGGTGGGTTGGGAGTTGTAAATATTCGGTTGAAAATTAAAGCACAAAGAATTAAATTTGTCAGTAGACTTTTGAGTTTAGAAGGTGAAGGTAATTGGAAATCTCTAGCAGACTATTTTTTAGGCCAGTATAAAAATTTAAATATTGATAGACACGTTTTAAAATATAAAATTGTAAACAATAATGCAAACTTCAAATCAATGCCGAATATTTACAAAGATACACTATTAATTTGGGAAGACCTTGACATAACACGTGACACAGAAAGCTACCAACAAATTTTGTACGAACCGTTACATGACAACACAACGATAAGTAACAAACAATACAAAAGTATACGTAGTGAAAGACTAAATTTAGTCAAAGACATATGGGACTTTGCTACGGACGACTTTATGGACTTCGCTGGTTGTTCGATCAGCGCGGCATTTCATCGCCAAATAAAAGACCTACAGGACAACTTTCCGCGACCTTTACTGTGGACATTAAAAAACGAAGACCCCTTTGATGGTGGCTTAGACGCCATCTTTCGCACCAACGTAGGTGATACGAAAAAAGACGTGACAGTCACGACAACTAGGGACATATATACAGTTATGCTATTAAGAACTCACAAAGACGCATCATTTAAAACCAAATGGTTAACCATTTTTAATGAAAACATAAACTGGGAAAATGTTTGGCAAACACTAAATTCTGGATTAATTGAAAATTACGACTTTGATTTAATTTATAAAATGATTAGAAATGTAATTGCAGTTAGAAAACACCTCTATGACTGGAAGATCGAGTCCACTCCGAAGTGCCTTGTGTGCGACGGAGTGGACTCAGTCTTGCACGCCTTTTTTCACTGCAAGAAAACAAGGCTTTTTATTAAACAAATTGAACCCATTTTCAAGAAACTTCTTGGCAAGAAATTCAAACTAAATCCATACGCAATGATTTTTGGAATCAAACATAAACCTGGTAATTATGCGTCGCAATTGGGAATTTTTCTCTGGAGTAAAGCTATAAGAGTAATTTGGACAACACGTAAATTATTAGAGGGTGATAAACCATGTAATGAAATGGCACTTTTCAAACATTTAGTTTATTCAAGGGTTGAAACAGAATACTTTTTTTTTTTTTTACATTTCAGGCAGGTCCCGAACATGCCGGGTGCCCCATTTATTTCAGAAAAGACCTCCCTATTTACAATAAACCAGGTTCTCCTTGAATGTGGTCAATAAGAATCTACATATGAGTCTCAGTGCTTGTTTCAAAATAATATACATTTTAGTTAGTGCGTGTTTGTATTTTTGTTTTCTTTATATTATTATTGTGTGTGACTTAGGTGGTGTGTATTTACAATATCTTAACCTGGTTGACGGACCTGGCCTCCAAAGCTACAAGCCGGGGGTCCAGGTCTATTTTTTCTACAGTTTGTGCAATTTGCCAATCTTTTTCATAGTTTATATGTAATATCAAGGGCATCATTGCATGATGCAATGACCCCCTTGAAGCACCAGTGATTTAGGAATTTTTCTTTTCTGTTTGGCCACTCTAAGGCGGCGAAATATTCTACTTCAACCCTTGAATATATTAAATGTTTGAAAAGAGCCATTTCATTACATGGCTTATCTCCCTCTAAAAAAGTTCTGGATGTCCATATTACTCTTATCGCTTTACTCCAGAGAAAAATTCCCAATTGCGATGCATAATCTCCAGGCTTATGTTTTATGCCGAAAATCATGGCATACGGATTCAAACGGAATTTGTTACCAAAAAGTTTTTTAAAGATCGGTTCAATTGGCTTTATAAATAGTTTTGTTTTGTTGCAGTGAAAAAAGGCATGCAAGACTGAGTCCACTCCGTTACACACAAGGCACTCCGGAGTGGTCGCATTCTTCCAGTCATGTAGATGTTTTCTAACTGCAATTACGTTTCTAATCATTTTATAAATTAGAATACTTTGCCACATTAGAACGGTCCAATAGAAGAGAAAAATTCGTAAAACACTGGTGTTTCGAAGGGGTTATTGCCTCGTGCAATGACGCCTTCGACATTACATATCAATTATGAAAATTAATGGCTAAATATGCACAAAATGTAGAAAAACTAGGCCTGGACCCCCCGGCTTGTACCTTTGGGGGCCAGGCCTGCAAACCAGGTTAATTTCTTGTAAATATCTACTCTTTTTAAATAACACACACTAAAGAAAGTAAAAGAAAACAAGAACACAAGCATGCACTAAACAATTTATTTATCATAATACAAGCACAAATACTCCTATGTACATAAATATTTTTAACATTCAAGGAGAACCTGGTTCATTGTAAATAAGTAGGATTTTGAAAAAATAAATGGGGCACCCGGCAAATCGTCCGGAAATGCCCGAAAGGGAAAAAAAAAAGACCAAAAAAAAGGTCTCTCTTCACAGAGTAAATCTTCTCGGTCTTTTGGATAAAAGCACAGTCGTTCGGATTGGTGAGTTCTTTTAGTTTAAAACCTATTTTGGGTCTTTTTACAGCCCAAAATTGTGACATTGTGATATCTAAAATAAGTTTTGAGTTTTAATTTGCATAATGTGTGCAGAACGTTTCGTCGACGTAGAGCAAATGGCCAGGTCGGCCATGTTGTTCTCTCCGTTTGTTCGAAGGGTCTTTGTTTAACGAGAGGATGTCATGGAAGCTATTCTTCGCTATTGTGAACTGGAGGATATTCAGAGTGTCTTTCAGGCCAGGGGCGTCTCAACCTGGTCAGTGGTGTTTTCGACTAAAGAGATTCGAGACAATTTCATTGCGGGCAGTGGGCAAGTCAACATACAAGGTAACCGTTTCGTTGTCTGTCATGGCAGTCAAATCGCCTTTCGTGCGCGTGTACATTGGCTACCCACATGGGTTAATAAAACTTTCCTTGATGAATTTTTTGAGACCACGCTCCAAGGTGAAATTATTTCGTATGGAATGGTAAAGTCAGGGGTGAATGGGCACGAGCACATCATGACGGGGGTGCGGGAAGTGCTGGTTCGAATCCCCGTAGGGAAGAGAGAACTAATTCCGGACCAGGCGGACTATGAAGGCTTTTCTTTTCTGTTAGTGGTCTAGGGGAGAGGACCTCTTTGTTTCAACTGTGGTCAGAGGGGCCACACACGTCAAAACTGTAGGGAGCAGCGTTGGAGGGCAGGGACCTACGCCTCACGGGTCCGAGGGGACGCTCGCCATCCTATGGAGGAAGAGGTCGAACCAGAGCCCAGACCTCAGGAGCCGTCTCCGGTGGAGTCGCAGACGGAGCAGGACCAGCCAGAATCTGGAGCCAAGACCGCCCCGGAAGGAATTTCGATGGACAGTAGTGGTAGCAGTGACTTGGGAGGTGGGGCTGAAGCACAGTGTGACACTGAACTTGTTGTAAATGAGGAGTGTGGTAAGAGGGGGGAGGGGGGAGGGGAGGGGAATGTTTCTCCAGTGGTGGAGGAGAGAGCTCGGGGTCAGCCCTCAGAGGACGAGTGGGAAGCTGATGTTAGTGGTGGAGATTGGGCCGTGGTGGCGGAGGCGTCGGGGGCGGAGGTGGGGAGTATGTTGGAACCCCCATCTCTCCAACTGGGGCAGCCGGTGCCTGTGTCTAATGTGTTCGAGGTATTGGGGGAGGGGGATAGTGAGTCAGAGGGGGGGCTGGACTCGCTGTTCGGTCCTCTCCCTGATTCTCCTCTGGTGACGGAGGGGCCTGCGGTGAGCGAGGGGCGGGGGGTTCATCGGAGCCTCCCGTCAGTCGTCCCTACCCGCAGTACCCCTTACTCGAAGAGGAAGAAGAAGAGGAAGAAGAGGAGGAACCTTCGTCTTCTTCCTTGAATTCAGTTTAATCAATTGTGTTTGTTGTTTTTTCAGACATTTTTGTCTATTATTGATATGTCTGTTTATGTTCATGTTCCTTCTGAATACCACCCCCTGGACTCTGCCCTTGGCGATTGTGGTAGTATGCAAGTGCTTTGTCCTTGACTGCCAGCGAGCTACATTCCAGCACGTGCAGGTAATGTGTTTTCTCGGTGAGCCTTTGTTTAGCTGTCAGTGGCTTATGGCCGCTATCAGTCGGCGCCTGCACGGACGTATTCTACACAGCAAGATGTTTTTCGATGTTAATTTCGTTGCTTTTTTTTAGCTTAGGAATGTTGATGTTTTCTTGTATATAATATGATGGCGCCCCTTAAAATATTATCACTTAATTGTCATGGGTTAGTAGGGGGGGGGGGGGGGGGGGGGGGGTTAAACGTCGTCTTTTGCATCAGTCTATTTTAGAAAAAAAAACCCGATGTTTTGTTTTTGCAAGAGACGCATATTTCAAATATTACTGTTGCTAAATCGGTGGGGGCGGTTTTAGGGGGGCGGTGTTACTGGAGTTTCGGGTCGTCTCGTAGTAAAGGGGTGGGCATATATTTCTCTGAAAATCTAAATATAAGCATTCAAACTTTTTATCATGATTTAGAAGGGCGCTTTATTGTTATGGATGTTTCTTTTCAGAATTCTTTTTTTAGGTTTATTAATATTTATGCGCCAAATAATGAAGTCGATCGTATTCAGTTTTTTGAAAATTTATATTCCAAATTTTGCACGAATCGAATTGTTATTTTTGGAGGTGACTTTAATTGTATTCCAAATTCTTTCTTAGACAAAATAGGTGGTAATCCGGATAGGGGTCTAGGCGGTGCTAAAGTTATTCAAACCTTTTGTACTGATTTTAATTTAGTTGATTGTTTTCGTTATTTATTTCCTAAAAACGTTTCTGTTACTTGGCGAAGTAGTTCAGTCGCCTGTAGATTAGACCGGTTTTATATACCTAAATTATATCAAATTAATATTCAATCGTTCAACCTTTTACCTTGTCCTTACTCAGACTATGATGTTATTGAATGTAACTTGGTAAATATTTGTGGGATCTCTTTAGGCCCGGGATATTGGAAATTTAATACTTCTTTATTGGGAGAGGAGTTAAAGGATGAGGTACGTCTACTTTATTTACATCGATTAGGTCATTTAAAATTTACATTAAATGATTGGGATAATTTTAAAATAGAACTTAAAAATTTAGTTATTGCTTACTCTAAGTTTAAAAATAAATTATATTTTTCTCAAAAGCGTAATTTAGAAAAGGAATTTAAACAATTAACTCTAGCGGAATCTCATCAACCAGGTAAATTTCACGATCAAATTTTAGAAGTTAAAAATCAATTGTTAGAATTAGAAAAAGAAAGAGATAAAGGTGCTATTATTAGATCTCGAGCAAATTTTTTAGATAATGCTGAAAAGCCCACTAAATATTTTTTAAAGTTAGAAAATGTAAAAGGTAAACGTAAATTAATTACAAATATATTAGATAATGATAATGTTAATGTCACTACATCTAAAGAAATTTTAAATGTATTTAGGGAGTTTTATGTTAAACTTTTTAGCGCAGACTCAATGGATAATGACATAGCAGAAGAATGTTTAGAGGGGGTGGAACCTTTAGATAATACTTTCAGGGAGTTTTTAGATCGACCGGTAACAAAGGGAGAAATTTTGGCAGCTTTAAAACAAATGAACTCAGATACATCTCATGGTTCGGACGGTTTTTCAAAAGAATTTTATTTATATCATTTTGACATTTTAGGAGATGCGCTTTTACATGTATACACTTTGGCGTTTCAGGAAGGTATTCTTCCTCCTTCTTTACGAAAATCTTATATTACGTTAATTTGTAAAGATGACAATCATTCGGAACTTGTCAAAAATTATCGACCCATCTCTTTATTAAATGTTGATTACAAAATTTTATCCAAACTTCTAACGATAAGGTTAAAAGGGGTCATGGAAGATCTTGTTCATGTCGATCAAACCTGCTCTGTACCAGGTCGCTCTATTTTGGACAATGCGCATTTGTTACGAAATATTACTGATTATGTAGATCAAAAAGATATACAGTGTGCATTCCTTTGTCTGGATCAAGAAAAAGCTTTTGACCGTGTGTCACATCAATTTTTGTTTAAAGCCTTAAGCTATTATGGTCTTGGTCCTAATTTTTGTCGCTGGGTTTCAATTCTCTATCATGAAATTTGCAGTTCAGTAATCGTTAATCAATTTATATCGGTCCCTTTCCCAGTAACACGCTCAGTGCGTCAAGGATGCGGTTTATCTCCCCTTGTATATACTCTTCAAAAGAAGAAACGCAAAACCACATTGTCGTAACATTTGGAGAATTGATTTAATTATTGAATGGTGAGTCCGATAATTACCAAATGTTGCAGGATTGTTCACAATTCACTCTAGTCCATTGTGAGTAAGTGATAGGACACACCACCAAGGTCAAGGTCATCTGGAGTCAATACCGGGTGTGGCCTCCGCGTGTGTTGACAACTGCCTGGCACCGCCTGCCCATTGAAGCAACCAGAGTACGGATGACGTCCCGGGGGATGGTGGCCCACTCGGCCTGCAAGGCTGCTGCCAGCTAGGGCAGGGTCTGGGGCTGTGGTTGTCGCTGTCGGAGGCGTCGGTCCAACTCGTCCCATAGATGCTCAATTGGGTTCAAATCCGGTGATATCGATGACCAAGGAAGGACATTAATGTTGTTGTTCTGTAGGAAAGCCGTTGTGAGGCGTGCTGTGTGAGGCCTGGCGTTGTCATGTTGGAACACTGCGTTGGCGTTGGCCATAACTGGAACGATGTGTGGCTGGAGGATCTGGTCAATGTAGCCCTGTGCATTCAGGTTGCCCTGCACGTGGACCAGGTCAGTTCTGCCAGTGTGTGAGATGGCTGCCCACACCATGACACTACCCCCGCCGAATCTGTCCACTTCCTGCGCGCAGTTTGCCGCATAACGTTTACCACGACGCCTATACACGCGACATCTTCCATCATGACGTCGGAGCAGAAATCGGGACTCGTCACTGAACCAGACCTGTCTCCATCGCAGTTGAGGCCATTGTCGATGAATCTGGCACCACTGCAGTCGGAGTCGACGGTGTTGTGGTGTTAAGATGACACCTCGAACTGGACGTCTGGCACGAATTCCTACCTCACGTAGGCGGTTCCGTACGGTCTGGTCGGATATCCTGCGCAAACCTGGTATTGCTGCGGCTGTGGAGGTGGCAGTAGTCAATCGTTCCCGAAGGTGGCGTACCCGGATGTAGCGGTCCTGCCCGGGGGTAGTGACCCGTGGTCGACCGGATCTAGGGAGGTCATGTGTTGATCCATGTTGCTGGTAACGGTCCCACAGTCTGGAGATGGTGCTTGGGGACACATGGAATGCCCTGGCAACGGCCGTTCTGGATTCGCCTGCGTCTAGTCGGCCGATGGCATTGTTTCTCTGCGGTTCACTGAGACGTGGCATGTCCTGGATTGTCAACTGTCGGCCAGATACAGAGGCCAGGCAAGCGAACACCCTGCACTTTTATACTGTCGGTGTTCATGTTGCACGTGCAGACAACGCACGTGCAGTGGTGACATGGTTTGCACGTGGCTGCGTTTTTGCGAATATTCACATTTTGGAACTTTATTGTACAGTAGCTGCGTTTTATCGAATGTAACCGTGGGAATGTGTTTGGGACATGCAATGACCTTATATTCACAAAGCATGAACCGGTAGGAAACATAAAATCGGAGTTATAACCCATTTGTACCCTTTTGCGTTTCTTTTTTTGAAGAGTATATGTTTTGGTCATAGAGCCATTATTGCGGAAATTTCGTTCCGACTCGGAAATTGTTGGTTTAAAACTTCCAGGAACCTCAGAAATTAGTACGGTCTCAGCGTATGCTGATGATTGTACGTTAGTACTTACTGAAGAATCATCCATTAAAAGGGTGTTTTATCTTTGTAATCGTTTCGGTCTGGCTTCAGGGGCAAAGTTAAATTTATCAAAAACGTTTGGCATTTTTTTGGGTAAATGGAAAACACGGTCGGATCACCCCTTTGGTATTTCATGGATCGACCATTCTAAGGTGTTGGGCATTTTGACGGGGACTAATTTTGATATGGATGATGTCTGGTTTCCTGTTCTTTCAAAATTTCGTAAAGTCCTTAATTTGGTTAAGAGTCGTAGTATTTCGATTTTTGGTAAAAGTGTTTTTTCTAATGTAATGGCCTGCAGCAAATTGTGGTATATCAGTTGTATTCGTCCTGTTTCTGAGCATTATTGTAAACTCTTTGAAAGGAATCTTTTTAATTTTATATGGTCATCACAGAATGAGCCTATTAAACGTGTTGTTATCTACCAAAGTAAAGATAATGGTGGGTTGGGATTAGTTAACGTTTCTGTTAAAATAAAGGCTTTGTTATTATCCCATTTACGTAACTTAATTCTAGATTCTGATGCTAAATGGACTTTTTTTGCAAAATATTGGATAGGTTTAACGTTAATTAAATATAATGATGCTTTTAGAGATAATTCTATTCCACATAGTGAGTATGTACCCCACTTTTATAAAAAATTGTTTAAATGCCCTTAAAGAGTTAGAAGAATTATGTACGATAGATAATTGGTTTTTATTAAATACTAAGTCTTTCTATTCTTTTTATTAAATACTAAGTCTTTCTATTCTATTTTCATTAACAATGTAACCCAATGTAATGCTACTATTTTGGCCTTCCCTTCAATAGACTTTCCGTTAGTTTGGTCAAATTTACATAACCCTTGTTTGGATCCGATAACTAAATCAGTGTGTTTTCGTATTATTTATAATTCTTTACCTTTAGGTTATCTATTGTATCGTAGAGGTATATCTTTATTTCAAAATTGTCCTTTGTGTAAGTTAGTAGTAGAAACTAATAAACATTTATATTATGATTGTTCTTTTATTCGGCCAGTACGCACTATTTTAATTAATTGGTTGGTAGACTTAACAAAAGGTAAAATTAACTTTAACTTTGTACGTTTTGGATTACTTCCCCTTTGCACCACTAAAGTAAAAAGCGATATAGGTCTAATATTATTATCCACCTTTAAGTATTTGATTTGGGTTTTTCGTAATGCGGTTTTATTTGATAAAAGAGTAGTTACTAGTGACCAGTTAGTTCTTAGATTTGTGTCTTTTTACTTTTTAGATTTGTGTCTTTATTTTTGAAAAATAGAGTTCGTTTAGATTACTAGATTATCTGATTATCACTTTGTTAAGTTATGGTTAGGGACAGAACTATTCTGTACGATTAGGGCCGTCCTGTACGTGTATAAATCAAACACTTTGAAATTAAAGCGTTCGACCAACAGAAGGCCCACGTCACTGAAACGTCATATCATTGTTTACGGTTGCGTTCCCTTATCTCGGCTGGCATTAGAAGTTGTTTCGGGAGGGGACCCTCCCCCGTCGGTAGAGAGCATGATAACACCAGGTAAGCCCGATCAAAGTCCCGACACGTGGTCTCCAACTAATTCGCAGGCCACTCGGCAGTCTCCGACACCTTCCGAAGTGGGTTCGAAGACAGCCGGGAGGCCTCTACTCAGTAAACAATCCTCTACGGATAAATCCGAACCTCCCAGCACAAAAGTAAAATCTGAACCTAGTGTTAGAGCGTCTGTCCCAAAGACTTCAATTCCTTCTCAAAACAAAGAATGTATTGCTTCCCAAAAAAACACCACCCCACCGGTTGCGGGGGGAATATGGGGGGGGGGGGGGACGAGCCGTGCGTTATCTTCGGTCCCATAGCCACTATCTCCCGTTCTAACTTTGTTGCAGAATTGACAGAAGTTAAATCAAAGAAATCCAAACGCAGTCTTCAGTTTGATTTTAAAGATGTAAATAAAGACCCAGCCAGAAAAGATTTTTTGTACTCCCCAACAAAAAAATCTCCTCCCTGTAAACGTAAACCAGCTTTAAAATCAACATGTCCCGGGGGTGAACCACTTAAAAAATACCCCAACCACCCAGTATTTGAAGAGGAGTACCCCCCACTCCCACCTAAACCCCCCAGCCCCAATCCTCTGACCAAGGGTACACAATTACTCAACGCTTTTTACAAAGGGGTGGAACCTGCTAGGGGCGGTTCTGGGATCGCCCCCTTCAGAGTGAGGGACCAATTGTACCACCCCAGTTCTCAGTGGTTGGTAACAAAGTAAATAAAGAAAATCAAAAAACTTCTGTTAGCAGTAATTCTACTATTCAGGATTCCATCTGCAGACGGCTGGTCAGGATGCCGCTATCTGCAGTGCAACTCCAAAATTTCTTAATAAAAGAAAATCCAGACCTAGAAATCAAAAACGTAACAATATGGAGAAATGGCTATTGAGACATCCTCTTAAAAAATAAAAATAACTGCGTGGACCTGATATTTTTCAGATCCCAATCATACCCCCTCCTACCGTTCAGACCAAAACCAATTAAATGTGCGCAATGCCAGAGATGGGGACATAGCATCAAAAAGTGTCGATGCAGGGGGGACCCGGTCTGCTTTAGGTGTGGGGATACGCACCCAAAACGGGGGACGGACAACCCATGTACTAATACATTAAAATGCGCAAACTGTAGGGATCAGCACTACACACATAGTCAGGATTGCCACCACTATCAGGAAGCCATACGGGCCCTTAACTCCAAGCCAAGGGAGGAGTCCGCCCACCCGCCAGGGGTGTCTCATAACCCAGTCATGCATCATAGACGCACATCGGCAGCCGCTCCACCCCCCACCCCCCCCCCCTTCTTAGATCAAATAACTACAATGTTGGGAACACCTACCCCCCCCCCCCCCCTTTAATGAGAAATAGAAACAACAACGGTCCAGACCAGCCCATAACAGCAGAGCAACTTCTGCGTGTTTTAACTGGGCTGTTTCTGGACGGTTCTTTGGGGGCTCCTGTTAAGGGAAACATCGATGAGGTTACTATTAAATTAGCTACACACGCGGCCTGCTCAACCTTTGCACACCACCTCGGGATTACAATTAAAGACCCTAAAGTTCTGTCAAATAGCTTTAATGTATGCACCGAGAATGACCAAACCAACTCTTGCCTCTACACCAAGTCATCATAATGTAGACTAGATGAAGTAATATAATTAATTGAATAAATAGTATTGTTTCAAACCAATTATGGGAGACAAGAGTATTAATGAATGAATGAATGAATGAATGTTTAACGACACCCCAGCACGAAAAATACATCGGCTATTGGGTGTCAAACTATGGTAAATGCAAAAACAATTCTTTTATGATCAACATGAATATAAAAATTCAACAGTTAAATAAAAACACAGTGTAAAGGACTGTGTAAAAATACAAATATCGCAGATAGATATAATTAAAATTTAGAATAAAACTCGGTGTGACGTAAACATTGTAAAATACGTTCTGGATGGAATCGAAATGATTCCATCACATTACTTTGGCCAAAAATATCTTTTCGAGTTTCATGAAGATGCTTACACTCCACCAAAATGTGGCGTACCGTCAGAGTACACTGACAGTACTCACACTGAGGTGGAGGATCTTTCTTTAAGATAAATGAATGGGTCAAGTGAGTGTGACCGATGCGGGCACGACACAAGACTACTTCATCCTTCCTGCACTGTCTATAGGAGGACTGCCACTCTCCCAAGACAGGCTTGATAGCATGAAGCTTGCTCGCAACCTCACCGTCCCAATCACGTTGCCAAGTCGAAAAGATACATTGGTTGATATTATTTTTAAAATCAGTATAAGGTACACCAACCCTGGCATGAGGCAAATCCAAAGCAGACTTGGCAGCTGAATCTGCCTTTTCATTACCCCTGATGCCAACGTGGCTGGGCACCCAACAAAATACGACATCTTTGTTGGCAATAGATAAAAAGACATACTTTCGTATCATCATCCCAATTAAGGGATGGTCCAGCTTCATATTGCGTAAAGCTTGGAGACACGAAAGTGAGTCAGTAAAAATAATAAACTTGGATGCATTAGAATCCTTTATTTCTTCTAAGGCTTTAATGACTGCCCAAACTTCAGCACTAAAGATTGATGCCGAGTCAGGCAGTCTCATGGAAAGTATTGTGTCTGATGGAAAAACTGTAGCACAAGCCACAGAATTCCCATCCCGTGATCCATCTGTATACACAGGAATGTAATCACGGTACTTGTCCTGAATTTCCATGAACAATTGTTTATAAACTACACCATCTGTACGATCTTTCTTCAGATGCGCCAGATGAAACACAATTTTAGGTGGTGTAATACACCATGGTGGTAAAACAAAATATGAAGATGTTTCCAAAGTGTCAGTTAAATCAATGTTGGAAAGCGACAAAAAACGCTTAATGCGAAGACCAAATGTACGAATAGCATTTAGCCTTGCATCAAACAACTTCATATATTTGTTGTCAAACACAGCATCATGAGCTGGATGTGTTGGTAAAGATTTAATCTTGGCAGCATACTGCAGAGAAAGCTTTGCACGTCTAGCACCCAAACAAGGTTCGTGTGCATCAACGTACAAGCTCTCTACAGGTGATGTTCCAAACGCACCAAGACAAAGCCTAAGTCCCTGATTGTGTATAGGATCTAGCATCTGCAAGTAAGACTTGCGTGCCGACCCATACACAATGCATCCATAATCAAGTTTAGATCTCACAAGAGATCTATACAGACGGAGCATAACCTTGCGGTCTGCTCCCCATTCCGTATTACCAATAACTTTTAAAATATTGAGAGCTTTCAAGCCCTTCTTTTTAACATATTTGAGATGGGGCACAAAAGATAGTTTCCTGTCAAATATAACCCCCAGAAATTTAGTCTCCTCCACAACTGGAATTGGATTTTTGTCCAGAAACAACTGTGGATCTAAGTGGAGACCTCTTTTCTGGCAGATATGCATACAAACCGTTTTTGCCTTTGAGAATCTAAAGCCATTGTCAGTTGCCCATTGATGAAGTTTATTCAAACAAAGCTGCAACTTACGTTCAATGATACTCATATTGGACGATCTGTAACAAATCTGAAAATCATCGACATATAACGAGCAATCCACACCAGGTGTTAAACACTGGGAGATGCTGTTAATTTTCACAGAAAATAAAGTTACAGACAGGATACTACCTTGAGGCACACCCATCTCCTGTGGGTGAATGTCGGACAATGTCGACCCCACCCGAACTTTAAAAGATCTATCTTTTAAAAATTGTGAAATAAAAACAGGAAGTCGACCTCTCAGGCCCATGCCATGGAGGTCGTTTAAAATCCCATACTTCCACGTGGTATCGTAAGCTTTCTCCAAATCAAAAAACACTGAAACCAAGTGCTGATTATGGATGAAAGCTTCCCTACAAAACGTTTCAAATCTAACAAGATGATCAACCGTGCTACGTCTAGATCTGAACCCACATTGCACGTTAGTGAGCAATTTGTGAGATTCAAGATACCAGACAAGTCTACGATTGATCATGCGTTCCATGGTTTTACAAATGCAACTTGTCAAAGCGATAGGGCGATAACTAGTAGGATTGGTTGGATCCTTACCAGGCTTGGGAATAGGAATGATAATAGCTTTCCTTCAATCAGAAGGAAAGTCACCAGAAATCCTGATGTTATTAAAAATATTCAAAAGAACCATCAAAGATGATCCAGGTAAATGTTTTAATAACTGATAATGAATTTCATCTGGACCTACTGAAGTATCATGGGCTCTACGAAGAGCATCCTGAAATTCCTCCATAGAGAAACGCCTGTTGTACACATCAGCATTTTCAGATGAAAAATTAATGGACTGCTTTTCAGCTTTAGTTCTGACAGATGTAAAAGCATCTGTACTGAAAGCAGAGGATGAGTTATGAGAAAAGTTATCTGCCAATGCATTAGCAATGTCACGATGAGACGTGACATCCGTATCATTGACAGACAAATGAATGAATGAATGAATGAATGAATGAATGTTTAACGACACCCCAGCACGAAAAATACATCGGCTATTGGGTGTCAAACTGTGGTAAAATGAAACCAACAGTGTGATGAGCATCATCAATATAAAAATCCAACAGTTAAATAAAAACACAGTGTAAAGGACTGTGTAAAAATTGCAAATATCACAGATATATATATATATATAATTAAAATTTTGAATAAAATTCAGTATCACGTAAAAATTGTAAAATAAGTTCTGGATGGAATCGAAAGGATTCCATCACAGTTCGTAGTCCAAATATATCTTTTCGAATTGCTTTCAGATGGGTACATTCCACCAAAATGTGTCGCACAGTCAGAAGACACTGACAGTGCTCACACTGAGGTGGAGGATCTTTCTTTAAGATAAATGAATGGGTTAAATATGTATGCCCGATGCGGGAACGACACAAGACTATTTCATCCTTCCTGCACTGTCTATAGGAGGACTGCCACTCTCCCAAGACTGGCTTGATAGCATGAAGCTTGTTCGCAACCTCACCGTCCCAATCACGTTGCCAAATCGAAAAGATAAATTTGTTAATACCATATTTAAAATCAGTATATGGTACACCAACCCTGGCATAAGGCAAATCCAAAGCAGACTTGGCAGCTAAATCTGCCTGTTCATTACCCCTGATGCCAACATGGCTGGGTACCCAACAAAATACAATGTCTTTATTACCAATAGATAAAAAGACACACTTTCGTATCACCATCCCAATTAAGGGATGGTCCAGCTTCATATTACGTAAAGCTTGGAGACACGAAAGTGAGTCAGTAAAAATAATAAATTTGGATGCACTAGAATCCTTTATTTCTTCTAAGGCTTTAATGACTGCCCAAACTTCAGCACTAAAGATCGATGCTGAGTCAGGCAGTCGCATGGAAAGTATTGTGTCTGATGGAAAAACTGTAGCACAAGCCACAGAATTCCCATCCCGTGATCCATCTGTATACACAGGAATGTAATCACGGTACTTGTCCTGAATTTCCATGAAAAACTGTTTGTACACAACAGCATCTGTACGATCTTTCTTTAGATGCGAAAGATGAAACACAATTTTAGGTGGTGTAATACACCAAGGTGGTAAAACAAAATATGAAGGAGTTTCCAAAGTGTCAGTTAAATCAATGTTGGAAAGCAACAAAAAACGCTTAATGCGAAGACCAAATGTACGAATAGCATTTAGCCTTGCATCAAACAACTTCATATATTTGTTGTCAAATACCGCATCATGTGCTGGATGTGTTGGTAACGATTTAATCTTGGCAGCATACTGCAAAGAAAGCTTGGCACGTCTAGCACCCAAACAAGGTTCGTGTGCATCAACGTACAAGCTCTCTACAGGAGATGTTCTAAATGCACCAAGACAAAGCCTAAGTCCCTGATTGTGTATAGGATCTAGCATCTGCAAGTAAGACTTGCGTGCCGACCCATACACAATGCATCCATAATCTAGTTTTGATCTGACTAAAGATCTATACAGACGGAGCATAACCTTTCGGTCTGCTCCCCATTCTGTATTACCAATAACTTTTAAAATATTAAGAGCTTTTAAGCCCTTCTTTTTAACATATTTAAGATGGGGCACAAAAGATAGCTTCCTGTCAAATATAACCCCCAGAAATTTAGTCTCCTCCACAACTGGAATTGGAATGAATGAATGAATGAATGTTTAACGACACCCCAGCACGAAAAATACATCGGCTATTGGGTGTCAAACTATGGTAATGCAAATAAATAAAGTGATGATCAACATCAATATAAAAATTCAAGGTTTAAACAAAAACAGTGTAAAGAACTGTGCCAAAAATACAAATACAAATATCACAGAATTTTACGGACACCGAATTTTACTCTAAACTTCAATTTGTGCTGTATTGGCCATTCTCAAAGAGAATGTTACACCCCTGCACCACGGTGAGGTTACAGCACGCGCAGGGGAACTGGAATTGGATTTTTGTCCAAAAACAACTGTGGATCTAAGTGAAGACCTCTTTTCTGGCAGATATGCATACAAACCGTTTTTGCCTTTGAGAATCTAAAGCCATTGACAGTTGCCCATTGATGAAGTTTATTCAAACAAAGCTGCAACTTACGTTCAATGATACTCATATTGGACGATCTATAGCAAATCTGAAAATCATCGACATATAACGAGCAATCGACACCAGGTGTTAAACACTGGGTGATGCTGTTAATTTTCACAGAAAATAGAGTTACAGACAGGATACTACCTTGAGGCACACCCATCTCCTGTGGGTGAATGTCGGACAAAGTCGACCCCACCCGGACTTTAAAAGATCTCTCTCTTAAAAACTGAGATATAAAAACTGGAAGTCGACCTCTTAGGCCCATGCCATGGAGGTCGTTTAAAATCCCATACTTCCACGTGGTGTCGTAAGCTTTCTCCAAATCAAAAAACACTGAAACCAAGTGCTGATTATGGATGAAAGCTTCCCTACAAAACGTTTTTCAATCTAACAAGATGATCAACCGTGCTACGTCTAGATCTGAACCCACATTGCACGTTAGTGAGCAATTTGTGAGATTCAAGATACCAGACAAGTCTACGATTGATCATTCGTTCCATGGTTTTACAAATGCAACTTGTCAAAGCGATAGGGCGATAACTAGTAGGATTGGTTGGATCCTTACCAGGCTTGGGAATAGGAATGATAATAGCTTTCCTCCAATCAGAAGGAAAGTCACCAGAAATCCAGATGTTATTAAAAATATTCAAAAGAACCATCAAAGATGATTCAGGTAAATGTTTCAATAACTGATAATGAATTTCATCCGGTCCTACTGAAGTATCATGGGCTCTACGAAGAGCATCCTGCAATTCCTCCATAGAGAAACGCCTGTTGTACACTTCAGCATTTTCAGATGAAAAATTAATGGACTGCTTTTCAGCTTTAGTTCTGACAGATGTAAAAGCATCTGTACTGAAAGCAGAAGATGAGTTATGAGAAAAGTTTCCTGCCAATGCATTGGCAATGTCACGATGAGATGTGACATCCGTGTCATTGACAGACAAATGATGAACTGTATTACTGGATTCTTTACCTTTGATTTTACGGATCCTATTCCAGACAGATTTTACTGATGTTTGTGAATTCAACTTGGAGACAAAAGTTCTCCAAGATGATTTCTTACTCTGTCTAATCTCTCTGCGAACTTTGGCCCTAGCAATACGAAATGCATCCAGGTTGTCTGCTGTAGGTTCACATTTGAACCGCTCAAGCAACCTGTTTCGCTCTTTGAATGCATCTTTGCACGTATCATTAAACCATGGTTTATTGAAACGCTTTGGTACTGCCGAAGTCTTAGGAATAGTTTCATCTGCAATGTCCTTCAAGATGGAAGTGAACACAAGACATGGGATCATCAGCATCAGTAATGGCAAATTGTTGCAGACGAGTGCTGCACAGATGCTGAAACTGACCCCAATTTGCCTTCGCCAACTTCCACCTTTGAACCCTTTCAAGTGATGGTGGTCCATTATTCTCCAAAATAATGGGAAAGTGGTCACTACCATAAAGGTCTGAACCAACTTTCCAGGAGAAATCAACAAAAATTGATGGACTACAAAGAGTTAAATCTATGGAAGTGAAAGATCCACTTGCAGAATGAAAATATGTACGACTTTTATCATTAAATAAAAGTAAGTCGTTTTTGAGAATTAAGTCTTCCAATTGTTTACCTCTAATATTGACATCCTCGCATCCCCACAAAGTGTGGTGACCATTAAAATCTCCCATAACAATGAAGGGAGTAGGGAGCTGGTCAAGAAGACCTTGAAGATCCCTCGGATTAAAATTAAAATGATTACGAGGTGGCAAGTAAACTGAACACAGAGTTATAGTTTTATGAGCTGTGACCTTTACAGCCACAGCTTGTAAATTGGTAGTCAGTGTAACTGAACTCTGAGGAATGTTTTCATTAACAAGAATGGAAACACCCCCAGATGCTCTATTTTCAGTTTCTTGAAATTTGTGATAGAGGTTAAATCCTCTCATGGTAATATGATCAGTGTCCTTCAAGAACGTTTCCTGAAGACACACTGCAAGAGGATTATGTTTTTGAATTAAAAGACTTAATTCATCAAAATTGGGCCTAAGCCCACGGCAGTTCCACTGAATGACTGAATTAGCCATTAGGGGAAGTACGGGAGTTAGCGTTACTTTTTCCTTTGATGTTGATCGTGAACGACCTTGAGATGAAACATCCATCTCGTCAGTCATATCAACAAGCAAACCATCAAAGGAATTGCTAACTGGAACAGGTCGCATTTCAATCTTTTTTAACCGCCCCGAAGAGCGATCTTTTTTAGATGAACCTTTCTGTTTTCCTGGCTGAGAAAGACTGCTAGGGGCCTGGCACCACAGCAGTCGATCTACCTGCAGGATGTTGTAAATCCACAGACACTTGGGTCATTGTGGTAGTTGTCTTGTGCTTTTGAATAGCTTCTTGTTGTTTTTGAGCTGCCTTGTCGGCTTGTTTTGCAGCTTTTTCAACATCTGAAAGCTTTCTGTATTTAGCTTCATCGTATCGCCACGTTAGGTCAGTGTTGATGGCAACACTTCGTGTGGAGACCTTGACTGCCGCAGCATAGGACTTCCCTACTACAACAGAAACTTCTGTCTCCACAAATTTCCTAGCCTCAGGAAATGACAAGTGTTTCTCAACTTTGACCTGCTGCACCTTTTTCTCCAATTTCCATCTTGCACATTCTCGCGAATATGCAAAATGGTTTCCCTTACAATTTACACAGATAATGTCATTGGTACATGTCTTACTGTCGTGGTCAAATTGACCGCAACGAGCACATGTCAGCTTGTTTCGACATGTAGTTTGGCCATGACCAAACTTTTGGGACAGTTAAAACATCGTAATGGGTTTGGAACAAAAGGCACAACAGGTATATGCAGATATCCAGCCTTAACAGACTCTGGAAGGGTAGGCTTGTCAAAGGTTAAAATCAAAGTATTCGTCGGTACAAGTTCATTGTTCCGGCGAATCTTGATTCTCCTCACTGATGTCACACCCTGTGGTGACAAGTTTTCAGTAATTTCATCTTCGCTGACTCCTTCCAAATCTTTCGACCGAATAACTCCCTTAGAAGAATTCAGGGAGGAATGTGGCGATACTTTAACTGGTACATTACACAAGACTGTCGACTTAAGAAGACACCGAGAGTGAGTCCAAGTCGAACATTCTACCAGCAACGAACCATTTTTCATCTTTTTAACATTCTTTGGCTCGCCAGCCAAGCCAACAAGCCCCTTCTGAACAGCAAACGGTGACAGTTTGCTCAAGGCTCCGTCTACAGAAGAACTAATGACTAGAAACCTTGGCCAGGATTCAGAAGTTATTACTTTTGATTTTTTAGAATTAACAATAATCCTAGATTCCTCATCAGATGATGAGGAATCCGCAACCTCGGTGTGGACCCTTTTCAGGGTCCCATCTGAAGTATGGAAGTTAGTGTTATCCATATTTTGAGTCATAAATGTTCATCAACCATGCCCCCACCCACCACGGAGTCCAACATGGGGACATGATGCTGCGGATAACCAGCAGACACTCATGCCAGGGATACATGGTTGATATACTCAGGCAAGAATACTATTATCACCCGATTGACCCTAGCCACCGCACCAAGAGCAACAAATACAAATCATATATAAAAAATGTTTGTTCTTGACAAAATTAACAAAACAAAGGTTGTTTACTCTAGAGCTTGACATGACCAGCCGATTAATCAGGTCGGGCCTCCCTGACCACCCGTCTGGCTGAACTCCAGGCCAAAGTGGTGTGTTGCCAGAAAACATACCCGCAGATATGTTCCCAACTCAACCACCAGGATCCCATCATCCAGCATTACGGGACGCACCTCACGGCCAACAAGGTGCCCCAAAAGGGGAGTTGTGCTGTATTGGCCATTCTCAAAGAGAATGTTACACCCCTGCACCACGGTGAGGTTACAGCACGCGCAGGGGTGACAGACAAATGATGAACTGTATTACTGGATTCTTTACCTTTGATTTTACGGATCCTATTCCAGACAGATTTCACTGATGTTTGTGAATTCAACTTGGAGACAAAAGTTCTCCAAGATGTTTTCTTACTCTGTCTAATCTCTCTGCGAGCCTTAGCCCTAGCAACACGAAATGCATCCAGGTTGTCTGCTGTAGGTTCACGTTTGAACCGCTCAAGCAACCTGTTTCGCTCTTTGAATGCATCTTTGCACATATCATTAAACCATGGTTTATTGAAATGCTTTGGTACTGCCGAAGTCTTAGGAATAGTTTCATCTGCAATGTCCTTCAAGATAGAAGTGAACAAAGACATGGGATCATCAGCATCAGTAATGGCACATTGTTGCAGACGAGTGCTGCACAGATGCTGAAACTCACCCCAGTTTGCCTTCACCAACTTCCACCTTTGAACCCTTTCCAGTGATGGTGGTCCATCATTCTCCAAAATAATGGGAAAGTGGTCACTACCACAAAGGTCTGAACCAACTTTCCAGGAGAAATCAAGAAAAAGTGATGGACTACAAAGAGTTAAATCTAAAGAAGTGAAAGAACCACTTGCAGAATGAAAATATGTATGACTTTTATCATTGAATAAAAGTAAGTCATTTTTGAGAATTAAGTCTTCTAATTGTTTTCCTCTAATATTTACATTCTCGCATCCCCACAAAGTGTGGTGACCATTAAAATCTCCCATAACAATGAAGGGAGTAGGGAGCTGGTCAAGAAGACCTTGAAGATCCCTCGGATTAAAATTAAAATGATTACGAGGTGGCAAGTAAACTGAACACAGAGTTATAGTTTTATGAGCTGTGACCTTTACAGCCACAGCTTGTAAATTGGTAGACAGTGTTACTGAACTCTGAGGAATGTTTTCATTAACAAGAATGGAAGCACCCCCAGATGCTCTATTTTCAGTTTCTTGAAATTTGTGATAGAGGTTAAATCCTCTCATGGTAATATGATCAGTGTCCTTCAAGAAAGTTTCTTGAAGACACACTGAAATAGGATTATGTTTTTGAATTAAAAGACTTAATTCATCAAAATTGAGCCTAAGCCCACGGCAGTTCCACTGAATGACTGAATTAGTCATTGGGAGGAAGTATGGGGGTTAATTTAGACTTTCCCTTAGATTTTGTTAAAACCTTTTGTAAGTGCGAAAAATCTTGTGATGTTGAATCACCCATCTCATCAAGCATATCAACAACCAAAGGATCATATTGATTGCTGACTGAGATGGAATGCAACTCACTCTTCTTTATTCGTCCAGATTTTGAATTTTTTGTCTGTTTGCCTTTTCCTGACTGACAGAGACTGGGTCCTGGCTGACCGGTACTCGACCTACTTGATGGGTTCACAGAACCCAAAGACAAATCTGACAGTTTTGAGGTAGAAGCCAATACTTGTTGTTGTATAACTGCTTCCTTAATTTTTTGACAGCATTAGCCACTTGCCTTTCAGTTTTTTCAACATCAGACAACTTTTTATACTTATTGTCACCAGATGGCCAAGTAAGATCAGTATTGACAGCAACACTAATCATGGAAACCTTTACTACTGCAGCATACGATTTATCTGCAGTAGCTGGAGATGTTGATGTTTCCAACACTTTCCTAGCTTCCTGGAATGATACGTGTCTGTCAACCTTGACCTGCTGAACCTTCTTTTCAAATTTCCACTTTGCACATTCTCGCGAATATGCAAAATGATTCTCATTACAGTTGATACATTTAATGTCATTGTTACAGTTCTTGCTGTCATGGTCAAACTGACCACAACGAGCACATGTAGTTTTATTGCGGCATGTATTCTGACCATGCCCAACTTTCTGACATTTAAAACAACGTAAAGGGTTTTGGATGTAAGGCTCAACAGGTACACAGAGATACCCAGCCTTAATCGAGTTTGGAAGTGTTGGTGTATTGAAAGTCAAAATTAAGGTATTTGTCGAAATCAACTCATTGTTTCGACGGACCTTAATTCTTTTAACAAATGTCACGCCTTGTGCTGACAAATTTTCAAGAATTTCTTCTTCACCAACTTCTGCCAAATCTCGACATCTGATGACACCTTTAGATGAATTTAAGGTACTATGAGCTGTCACTGTAATAGGTACATTGCAGAGGGATGTTGACTTCAGGAGACACTTTGAATGACTCTCTTTGGAACATTCCACTAACAATGAACCATTCCTCAATGTTTTTACATTTTTTGGCTCACCAACCAAACCAACTAGACCTTTTTGAATAGCAAACGGTGAAAGTTTGCCCAAGGCTCCCTCAGTTGAAGAAGTAACAACCAAGAACCTTGGCCAGGATTCAGAAGACCCTACTCTAGACTTCTTAATTGTAACATTGGTCATGGATTCTTCATCAAATGACGAAGAATCCGCAACTTCGGTGTGGACCCTTTTCAGGGTCCCATCAAAAGGTATATCTTTATTTGGATCCATATATGAATCTATAATTTCATCAACCATGCCCCCACCCACCACCGAGTCCAACAAGGGGACATGGTGCTGCGGATAACCAGCAGGCAGCCATGCCAGGGATACATGGTTGATATACTTGGGCAATAAAGAAACAATAAATCACCCAATTAACCCTAGCCACCGCCCTAAGAGCAACAAATACACATGGTAAATTAAACAATGTTTGTTCTTGGCTAGATGAAAGAAACAAAGGTTGTTTGCTCATGAGCTTGACATGACCAGCCGATTGATCAGGTCGGGCCTCCCTGACCACCCGTCTATATGAACTCCGGGCCAAAGTGATGTATTGCCAGAAGTCATACCCGCAGGTATGCCCCAACTCAATTACCAGGATCCCATCATCCATCTTCACGGGTTGCACCTCACGGCAATCAAGGTGCCTCAGACGAGGAGTTGTGCATTTATTGGCCATTCTATAAAAGAATGTTCACCCCTGCACCACGGTGAGGTTAATGCACACACAGGAGAAGAGTATTAAAGTAACTCCTACTTACCCAATTAAACATAACAATAACAGTAACAATAATAATAGTGTAAATAATAGTAATAGTAATAGTAATAACAATAACAGCAATAGTATTAATAAACAAATTAAAATTAATATAGATAAGTATAAAGGTTTGGCCATTCTCCAGTGGAACGCTAAGGGCCTGAAATCCATGAACCATGGAGACGAACTTAAAAAATATGTTAAAGATGCTAAACCAGTTTTAGATATTATTTGTATACAAGAAACCTGGCTATCTACTGATAACCAAGATAAAGTTAAAAATAAAAAATATTTTACTAATTTTAATATTCCAGGCTACTTTGGTTTTTACCATAATAATAATTTTTCCAGTAGGGGAGGAATAGCTACTTTCGTCAGGAATGACCTGTCTTACTCCCGCATCCCACTCAAAGATACCAAGAACAATATTGAGGTTTTGGGCATTACAGTGTATGGAGGAGTCGAAAATATAGATATTTATAATTTTTATGTCCACCCAGGCAGTCAACACAATAAACGTAATATTAATAACTACCTGGATTCTATATCTAAAATACAAACTAATAATGAATGAATGAATGAATGAATGAATGTTTAACGACACCCCAGCACGAAAAATACATCGGCTGTTGGGTGTCAAACTATGGTAAATGCAAAAACAATTGTTTTATGATCAACATGAATATAAAAATTCAACAGTTAAATAAAAACAGTGTAAAGGACTGTGTAAAAATACAAATATCACAGATAGATATAATTAAAATTTAGAATAAAACTCGGTGTCACGTCAAACTAATAAATTAATTCTTCTAGGGGATTTTAATTGCAGAAATTCCTTATGGGGATCAACCACTAATGATGGGCAAGGGCTTATTGTGGATCAATTTATGGAAAGCACTAAAACTATCTGTTCTGTTTAAATGATGGGTCTCCCACTTTTTATTCTGACTCCTACCATTCCTGGACTTGGCTAGATCTCACTATGGTCTCAGAAGGGATGGCCTCTAAATGTGAGTGGCGGGTCCTAAACGACTTTAATAGTGACCACCTCCCTATTATTACTCATTATAAGTTAAATGGGACATGAGGGAAACAACTAAAGTTAAAGATAAATGGAATTTTAATAAAGCAGACTGGCCAGGTTTCTACCAACTTTGTTCTAATCTTAACCCAGAGACCATTAAAAATAAAAACATAGATATTTTTAATAAAAACTTAACAGATAATATTATAAATATAGCAAATAGAACTATTCCGATATCAAATGCTAAAGTTAAATATAATTCAGTACCCTGGTGGAATGACAATATCTCGCTAAAATGATTAAACTTAGGAATAAAATGCGTAAAAACTATCAGAAAGATAAAACCCAAGATAATCTAAGTAAATTTAAAGAAAGTAAATTTGAAGTTACCCAGGAACTGTTTAAACTTAAAAAAGAATCATGGAGCAATTTTTGCTCCTCACTCAATAGTAAGTCTAATGTTGGTCAAAAGTAAAACGCATCCAGGGAAAACCAGTTCCAAAATGATCTCTATTAAAAGCCAATAAACTTTATACTAATAACCAGCAAAAAGCTATAGTATTTTGGCAAACTTTTCAAAAAAACTCAAGTAATGGTAATTTTCCATTAAAGTTTTCTAATAAAAAAGAAATGATAGAGAAAAATCATAAAATACCCCTGGATGCAAAATTTCCCAATCATATTACAAACTATAATATTCCTTTTACTCTCCAGGAAATGACTGAGGCTTTTGCTCACAGGAAAGGTACCGCTCCTGGCCCGGATAAATTTAACTATCTTTTTTTCCAAAACATGCCTGAAGCTACCCTCGGTCTTTTCCTGGAATTATATAACATGGTTTGGAAGCAGGGTTACCTCCCCCTTGCATGGAAGTATGCTGAGGTTTTTAGCCTCCCAAAAAAGGGGAAGGATTTAACAAATCCCTCTAACTACCGCCCCATCTCTTTAACTTCTAGTATTTGCAAAACCATGGAGGCCATGGTTAATTCCAGACTCGGCTATTATCTATAAAGTAACCATCTTTTGACCGTTTATCAGAGTGGTTTTAGAAAAAACCAATCTACTTCCGACCACCTTTTTCGATTACAATCTGAAATTGCAAATGATTTTAGTCATGGTGACAAAGTGGTCGGAATATTTGTTGATCTGGAAAAGGCCTACATATGATATGGTTTGGCGACACGGGCTACTAATCAAGGTGTATAACATGGGCATTAGATGGCCTATGTTTACATTTATTGAACGTTTTATTAATAATAGATCCTTCACCGTTAATGTTACAGAAACTTTTTCTGATACTCTTAACCTTGAGAACGGCATACCCCAGGGATCTGTAATAGCCCCAACACTTTTCAGTATTTAAATTAATGATTTAGCTACTGTCCTAACTAGTTCGTCTAGAAAAGACACTAAGCTAAGTATTGGTTTATTTGCTGATGATACAGCTTTTTGGCGATCTGGAAAGTGTATTGAAAAAAATTCAAATAGATATTCAAATAGATATAGATAAGTTACAAAATTGGGCTGAAACCTGGGCTGAAACCTGGGGTGTCACCATCTCAAGATCTAAAACTTCTGCTGTCCTCTACAACTAACCACTTTAAGAGACGATATAAACTTAACCTTATACTTGATCCCATAACTCAAGTACTATCAGTTAAATCTTTGGGAGTTATTTTTGACCCTGCACTAACTTTTAAGGAACATATAAAAGAAGTAATAAAAAACTGTAATAACTATATTAATTTACTTAAGAGTTATATCGGCCACAACCTGGGGGGCCGATAGACATACCCTACTAATGATATTTGAAGCCTTTATCGTCTCCAGGTTACAGTATGGGGCTCAGGCCTTCTGCTGCGCTTCTGTAACCCAATTGGATAAGCTAGAGACAATTTATAACAAAGGGCTCAGAATAATAACAAGAAGTACCCCGGGCACACCAAATGACAGTCTACGTGTGGAGCTGAATATTCTCCCTCTCAATGTTAGGCGCACCCAACTATGTCTTAAACACTGGTTTAAAGCCAAAAATTTAGTACCACTAAATCCGGTAGCAGTTATGGAACCCAATAATGATGAATATTTACATATTGACATTAATTCCGCAGTTAATTTTAATAGTAGAATGGCATCTAACCTCGAACTCTTGGATTTTAATCTGGAATGAATGAATGAATGAATGAATGAATGTTTAACGACACCCCAGCACGAAAAATACATCGGCTATTGGGTGTCAAACTATGGTAAAATGCAAGAAAAGGGTGATGATCATCATCAATATAAAAATTCAACAATTAAATAAAAACACAGTGTAAAGGACTGTGTAAAAGTACAAATATCACAGATAGATATAATTAAAATTTAGAATAAAATTCAGTATCTCGTAAAAACTGCAATAAAAGTTCTGGATGGAATCGAAATGATTCCATCACATTTCTTTGTCCAAATATATCTTTTCGAGTTTCTGACAACTGCTTACACTCCACCAAAATGTGTCGCACAGTCAGAAGACACTGGCAGTGCTCACACTGAGGTGGAGGATCTTTCTTCAAGATAAATGAATGGAATGGAATGGAATGAATGAATGTTTAACGACACCCCAGCACGAAAAATACATCGGCTATTGGGTGTCAAACTATGGTAATGCAAATAAATAAAGTGATGATCAACATCAACATAAAAATTCAAAGTTTAAACAAAAACAGTGTAAAGAACTGTGCAAAAATACAAATACAAATATCACAGAATTTTACGGACACCGAATTTTACTTCAATTTGTGCTGTATTGGCCATTCTCAAAGAGAATGTTACACCCCTGCACCACGGTGAGGTTACAGCACACGCAGGGGATAAATGAATGGGTTAAGTAAGTGTGACCGATGCGGGCACGACACAAGACTATTTCATCCTTCCTGCACCGTCTATAGGAGGACTGCCACTCTCCCAAGACTGGCTTGATAGCATGAAGCTTGTTCGCAACCTCACCGTCCCAATCACGTTGCCAAATCGAAAAGATAAATTTGTTAATACCATATTTAAAATCAGTATACGGTACACCAACCCTGGCATGAGGCAAATCCAAAGCAGACTTGGCAGCTAAATCTGCCTTTTCATTACCCCTGATGCCAACATGGCTGGGTACCCAACAAAATACAATGTCTTTATTACCAATAGATAAAAAGACACACTTTCGTATCACCATCCCAATTAAGGGATGGTCCAGCTTCATATTACGTAAAGCTTGGAGACAAGAAAGTGAGTCAGTAAAAATAATAATAAATTTGGATGCACTAGAATCCTTTATTTCTTCTAAGGCTTTAATGACTGCCCAAACTTCAGCACTAAAGATCGATGCTGAGTCAGGTAGTCGCATGGAAAGTATTGTGTCTGATGGAAAAACTGTAGCACAAGCCACAGAATTCCCATCCCGTGATCCATCTGTATACACAGGAATGTAATCACGGTACTTGTCCTGAATTTCCATGAACAATTGTTTATAAACTACAGCATCTGTACGATCTTTCTTCAGATGCGCCAGATGAAACACAATTTTAGGTGGTGTAATACACCATGGTGGTAAAACAAAATATGAAGGAGTTTCCAAAGTGTCAGTTAAATCAATGTTGGAAAGCGACAAAAAACGCTTAATGCGAAGACCAAATGTACGAATAGCATTTAGCCTTGCATCAAACAACTTCATATATTTGTTGTCAAACACAGCATCATGAGCTGGATGTGTTGGTAAAGATTTAATCTTGGCAGCATACTGCAGAGAAAGCTTTGCACGTCTAGCACCCAAACAGGGTTTTTAATCTGGATAAATTCTCTATAATAATAGTAAATGGTTATTTATAACTTTGGAATGGGTCCCTGCGCATGTCGGCATCTCTGGCAATGAAAACGCTGATTTATTAGCTAAAAAAGCTCTACTAATGGATAAAATTGAAATAAATATTAATATTAATTTAATGAAGTTATGGCCATAGCGCACAAAAACTTCTTGAAATTTTGGCAAATAGAGTGGAATATTAAAAAAAGACTATGGCATTATCTAATTAAACCCAAAATTAACTCTAAAAGACCCACTTATTCTAACGTTAAAGCCGAAAAAATTATCACTAAATTGCGTTTAGGTGTTGTTTTTGGTCTGAACGACACCCAATTTAAACTAAGAAAAAGTAGCACATCGCTTTGTGACACTTGCCAAAAACTAGATAATACAAGACATTATCTGTTTTATTGTACCAAATATATTAATGAAAGAAACACTCTTAAAAAGGTATTTGATAACATAAATATTAAATTTAATCCCGTCAAAATATTTAACCCGCTCCCCATTCACAAGCAGGAGGTGGAGCGGGCTATTTTGACGTTTGTAACTGACACTAAAATAATTATATAGCGAGTAGCTGGCACATAAATTTTAAACTATTTAAAATTTTAAGGACGGTCCGAGGACTCTAGTAGTTTACTCAATCAGGAGCCTGCGTCTTTTTAATTCTTACCTTTACAATGGCGGACCGTTGGCTGGTGGCAATTCGTGTCCCCGGTGGTAATTGCTCTTTCCATACTCTCCCGTGAGACAAACCGAAAAGCTACTTTAATATCCTTTTTTTAACGAAAACTCCTTTTTTTAACTAATTTATATTAATTATATAACTTTTATTCCATTTTAGAATCACCGAACAGCCTCCACATAATATTTCCCTTTCATTCACTCATTTAGCATATTGACTGGATAATTATAACATCCACATTCCTCTCTTCCTTTTTTTTCCAGAGAAGGAATCGAAATCCAGCCAATCGTAGTTCGCTATTCAACTCGCCTTGTTTTTCTATCACTGGCCTTTTACTTTTTCAATACAGAGCGGCTCCAGTTAGGGATTGAGATTCAGCCAATCGCAACACACCTCTTCTTACTGAGTGTCGACTATCGACCAGTTCTATTGTTAACACACTGTGTTCTTTCTTCTGTCTTCAATTGAATCCGGGCCGCTCACGGGTGCTTCCGAGGTGTCATTCGGCGGTCTCCGGTGAGCCGGGCTCCAGCCGTGTGTCGCCTTGGGACTTTGCCTTGAGCGTGTCCTTCTTCAGTAATTTCTGCTATTTAAATTAATGTGGAATCTTTCCACCACTTGCATAGCTTTTTCTCTTCTTTCCGACATCACGTCTTTCCTTTTCTGCTCCTTTTCTTTAATGAATACCTATTGGGTGTGGGGGGAATCGGGTTCTGACCAATCGGAGCTCGGTCTCCCCAAAACTGTTTTCTATTCGGTCCGTGCTCTTAGCCGGCCAAAAAACGTTGTGTGAACCTAGTGTGAGAGCGCCTGCGTGAGTGTTTGTTGTTTTCGTAGAGAGGTGTGGGCAAAGATCAAAAGGGTGAAAGGGAAAGCTTCTAATATTAAAGTATTACTTTAAAATAATATTAATTGTAAAACTAATCAAGATAAAGCAGATATGCTGGGAGCCACTTTTAGAAATAATTCTGCTACTAATAATTATAGTAAAGAGTTCCAAACTAGGAAAATTAAAATTGAAATTTCTAGCCCTATCCCCGATGAACCCTGCTCTCCGAAAGATGACCCTCTTTATAATGCACCCTTCAAATTGCAGGAACTGTGTAGCGCCTTTGGTGGCCGAAAGGCCACGGCTTCTGGCCCCGACAATTGTAGTTATATGTTTTTTTTAAATATGCCCACCAAGACGCTAGAACTCTTCCTGGAATTATTTAATAGGATATGGAGGGAGGGGTACCTCCCATTGGAGTGGAAGCACGCAGAGGTGTTAACGTTAATGGTTCGTTTTCCCCCATCTTAACACTTGAAAATGGTATCCCACAAGGCTCAGTAATAGCACCTACCCTTTTTGCAATTTTTATTAATGATTTGGCAGAGGTGTTAATTACACAATATAAAAGTATTAAATCTAAGATAAGTGTCGGTCTCTTTGCAGACGACACAGCATTCTGGAGAATCGCTAATAATTATGAGGACCTTCAAAAAGATCTCCAGGTGGATGTAAATAACTTATCCCTTTGGTCCAGAGCTTGGGGTGTTACCATTTCAAAGGCAAAAACTAAAAGTATAATTTTTCATAAAAAAAAGACAGTTTAAATTAATCAGTGAACTAAATTTAAAATTTAATGAATTAATTATCAATCAAGTGCAATCGGTCAAATTCCTGGGAGTAATCTTTGACCACAATCTTAGTTTTGGGGAGCACATTACTGATGTTGCTGGTAATTGCACGGTATACCTCAATTTATTGAGGGTTCTATCAGGAACTCCATGGGGTGCAGATCGTAAGACTCTGCTCATGATCTTTGAGGCATTCATTGTGTTCAGATTGCAATATGGTGCTCAGGCCTTTGGCTGTGCTAGTCAGACTCAACTTAGAAAACTTGATGGCATATATGGTAGGGCCCTAAAAATTATTGTGGGGGGCACTATCTGTACGCCATATGATAGTGTCTTAGTTGAGTTGGGAATGAATGAATGAATGAATGAATGTTTAACGACACCCCAGCACGAAAAATACATCGGCTATTGGGTGTCAAACTATGGTAATGCAAATAAAGTGATGATCAACATCAATATAAAAATTCAAGGTTTAAACAAAAACAGTGTAAAGAACTGTGCCAAAAATACAAATATCACAGAATTTTACGGACACCGAATTTTACTCTAAACTTCAATTTGTGCTGTATTGGCCATTCTCAAAGAGAATGTTACACCCCTGCACCACGGTGAGGTTACAGCACGCGCAGGGGTATTGGAAAAGACGCACCAAAATTAATTATATTAAGGTCCCCCCTTGGATTGGCTGTAATATCAAAATTGTCCCAATAATTTTTACCGCCCCGGACTGGGTTACTGGCCTCCAGTGATCGAGCTCGGGGAGGTCATGCTTGAAACCTTCGTGGTATAGGAGCATGTTAAAAATTCTAATGAATGAATTTTGTTTTCGCCGTGGCTTGGCGGCGCATATACCTGGCAGTGTCTGTGCCGCCCGCCATTGGCGAATTATTTGGCCGTGGTGTGAATGTATTTTAGTTTTTAATTTTATATGGTATATATATATTATACTTTTAACTAATTGTTATAATAAATGTATTAGTTACTAATTATATATTCCTCTTAGCAGTTTTAGATGCTTATTATTTTAATATATATGCTTTTCATTTTTATTAAAATAGGTTTTAAACGGTTATTAATTTGATCGGTCACTATTGTATATATATATAAAATAAAAAAAACCTGACCGTTACTCGGCGTCACCCACTAAACGATTGAGTGGTTTCCTGGGTGATACCGAGGTTTATATAGCAATGAATGAATGAATGAATGTTTAACGACACCCCAGCACGAAAAATACATCGGCTATTGGGTGTCAAACAATGGTAAATGCAAAAACAATTGGTTTATGATCAACATGAATATAAAAATTTAACAGTTAAATAAAAACACAGTGTAAAGGACTGTGTAAAAATACAAATATCACAGATAGATATAATTAAAATTTAGAATAAAACTCGGTGTCACGTAAAAATTGTAAAATGCGTTCAGGATGGAATCGAAATGATTCCATCACATTACTTTGACCAAAAATATCTTTTCGAATTTCATGAAGATGCTTACACTCCACCAAAATGTGGTGTACCGTCAGAGTACACTGACAGTACTCACACTGAGGTGGAGGATCTTTCTTTAAGATAAATGAATGCGTCAAGTGAGTATGACCGATGCGGGCACGACACAAGACTACTTCATCCTTCCTGCACTGTCTATAGGAGGACTGCCACTCTCCCAAGACTGGCTTGATAGCATGAAGCTTGCTCGCAACCTCACCGTCCCAATCACGTTGCCAAGTCGAAAAGATAAATTGGTTGATATTATTTTTAAAATCAGTATAAGGCACACCAACCCTGGCATGAGGCAAATCCAAAGCAGACTTGGCAGCTGAATCTGCCTTTTCATTACCCCTGATGCCAACATGGCTGGGTACCCAACAAAATACAATGTCTTTATTGGCAATAGATAAAAAGACACACTTTCGTATCACCATCCCAATTAAGGGATGCTCCAGCTTCATATTACGTAAAGCTTGGAGACACGAAAGTGAGTCTGTAAAAATAATATAGCAATGATGTTTGTCATCCGTGTAGGTGACGCCCCCCCCCCCCCCCTCCCCGCCCTCCCTGGTGTTGGGCTCACGAATGCTTGAGGAAAACAGCAAGGACACCTCCCAATAACTGGATCAATCCACAACTTCAACATCAACATCAACATCAACTTATACGTTTCACCACCACTCCGGACGGCGGCTCGCGGGCTTCTTCATAATCATAATCACAAATCACTTCATATCATCCTAAATACGACCCACCTGTGTTATATGGATAACTTGGGGGGGGGGGGGGCGCCGTGGTAGGGTGCTCTTTGGGTGCGTTAGGGCGTTGGCGGTTTGGGCCGGTAGGGATGCCTGGTAGGAGGCCTCCCCCCCCCCCCCGGAACGCCCCCCCCCCCCCGTGGAAATCCGGACTAACCGGAATGGGCCACCCGCTTGTTGGAGCGCCGGATCGACTGGGGCGCGAGGCTCCCCCCTTTGCGAATCCTTGATCCTCTAGGGCCTAAGTTGATTTTATTAATTTAAATTAAAATTAATTTATTAATTGTGTGTATAATAGGTTTATTTTGATCAGCCCGATTGAAAAACAATTTCATTATGCACCTACTAATTTATATATTACAAGAATAGTATGATATAGTTTAATTGGTGCGATTATTATTAATCTATAATATAAGATATAAGGTAAAGGTAGCCCCCGATTTTTTTTTTCTTTCTTCTTTCTTTTAAGTGGTCATACCACATTTCTAAATTATCCCCTACATTTCCTCCTTCTCTCCCCCCCCCCCCCCCCGGAGGTGGTCACTGGCGAAGTCAGAGGCTAGATCCGGGACGGGCGTGCCTGAACCCTTGTGGATAGGGGCACGTTAATATAGTTGCCCATTGCCCATTAGCAGCAGCAGCAAGGGATTTTGTGGCGTGGCGTAAACTCTATTAACGTGCCTCTATCCAATTAAGGTTCAGGCACGTCTCTCCCACACCCAGTTTCTGGCATGGCCAGTGGTCGAGTGTGGGACAGATAATTTACTTTTTAATGGGGCAATTTTGAATTATTTATAAAAGGCATAGGGGGGATTTTGATGTGTCGTTGAAATAACCTATGGCATTTAAATAAAAATTAATTTTAATTACTTTAGTGTGACGCTAGTTTTTGACTGGGCATTTCCAAACAGGTAAATGAAAAGTGAAAAATTACACAATTTATATGCCCTTAAAAAGATTAAGATTGAGAAAGATTATATACCCTAGACTCATCCAAAACTATGCCTTCGGCCCAAGACCAAAGTGAAGAACCCGCCCCAAGAGAAGAACCCGACACAAAACCGACCCCAAAAAGGAGACCAGACGCCTCGGACCAACCCCTATGTTAAAAGACATGTTATATATAGCCCGAGCTTCAAATTACATTTAAAAACATACAACACACAATAATTAATAATAAAACACATTTACAACAAAAGTTGCTTTTTAAAAAAATGATATAAACACATTAAAAACTAAGGTTATAAGAGGTAGTAAAACGGGGAGCAGGAAAGTGTCACTGCCAGATGACACTAATCACCACCGTGCCACACAAACCATACATCATACATCCACCACCAACAAACTACACATTAAAATAACTATATACAACAACGGCAAACAAAAGGTTCCTGCATGTCATAAATTGTAGTATTAGAGTTAAACCAGCAAGGGCGTGGCGCCCAACTTAAAAAATATTTTTTTATTTTGTTTTTTTAAAGAAGAAAAAAAAAGCCAAAAAAAAAAAGCACCACTATGGTCGACGCCAAGTAGCCAGAGGAAACAGACAGCTATGCCTAATCCCAATAGTTTAAGTCTTTGAAGTTAAGGGGCCTATATATGAACTCCTGTCTCCACAACATAGGAGACCAGCACTCTTTCAATTTTATTTTTAATATTTTTATCTGGATTTAATAAATCTTTAATATTAAAATTCATATTATTATCATAAAAAAATTCCATCATTTTTTCACTATTTTTTAAAATTAAATAAATAATGGTTTACATCATCAACTGCTTTACAACTGTTACAATTGGGAGATTCACTTTTCCTAATTATAAATTTAATATTGTTAAGTCCTACAGTGACTCCCATTCTTAGTCTAGTAATAATTTTGGTAGCTTCTAAGTTGAAGGATGTTGGTCCCCGTGTGGAGACGACGGGTTTAATATTGGCATGCAATGCCCTGGTCCTGTGGTCCCAGTCGGTTTGCCACAGTTTAACAAGGCATGGGTTAACCAATGAGCAGGCCTCAAGATAATTATATTTAACATTAATGTTAACAGCTTCTTTGTTTAAGGATTTCTTAGCATTTAGGTCAGCTAATTCATTCCCATAGATACCAACATGAGCAGGTACCCATTCCAGAATTACTTCTCCACCCATTAAAATAATCTGGTTATAGAATTTAATTATATTGTTAATTATTTTTGGTCTAACACTATTGGAGCCCCCAATGGCCTGTAGGGCACTCAGGCTATCGGAGTATATAACGTACTTTAGTGGTTTGTTACCCTGTTTAATATTAATAGAAATCCAAATAAGAGCATGCAAAATGGCTAACAATTCAGTAGTATAGACAGAAAGATTGTTTGAGAGCCTAGCTCTACTAATAAATGGTTTAGTGTCTTTTAGAACTACGAAAGCCATTCCTGTTTTACCTGAGATTGGATCTTTTGATCCATCTGTAAATATATTTATATATTCCCCATAAATGTCTTCATTTACTAGTCTAAATATAATATTCTTAAACGGGGGGAAACTAATTTTATCCATTTCATCTTTAATTTTAAAAACAACTTGGGGAGGCTTAATTAATCAGGGAACATTCTTTGATGTAGTATTAGATGTGATCTTTAAGTCAGCCATATTAAAAAGTTGTCAAATATTTGTGAGTATAAGACATGACTGACATATTTTTTATCAGTGAAAGCAATCACATATATAGGCTTTAAAGAATTAATAGGACTATTTGGTACGAAATTTTTAATTTTATAAAAAAATTTAATACACTGCTTAATTCGTCTTAGTGGTAATGGGAGGATTCCCAGCTCGGATACTGTCATAGCGGGTGCACACTGACGCCCTAGCTATAATTTTAAGTGCATTATTATATATTGAATTTAACCTTTTTTAGCTGGGCCTCAGAAGCACAGCAAAAGGCCTGTGCTCCATACTGAAGACTGGATACTATAAATGCTTCAAAGACCATGAGCAGAGTTTTTCTATCTGAGCCCCATGGGGTAGCTGATAAAACTTTTAATAGATTTATATAAAATGTACAACTATTAACAGTTTCTGTAATATGGTCTTTAAAATTGAGACTCTGGTCAAAAGTTACTCCAAGGAACTTCACTCTGTAGACTTGGGTTATACAAATATTATTGTAGTATAACTTTAATTTGTGTTTAGTGCAGTTGTTTTGATTAACAAATAAAATACAATTAGTTTTAGATTGTGAAATGGTAACTCCCCAGGTTTCAGACCATTTTTGAAGGTTGGCCATATCTTTTTGGAGATCTTTTTGAATATGTTTCAATGATTTACCAATTCTCCAAAAAGCTGTATCGTCTGCAAAGAGCCCGATACTTAATTTTGATCTATTTGATATTTCTGAATCAGTTAAAACCTTGGCCAAATCGTTTATAAAAATACTAAATAAAGTTGGTGCAATAACTGATCCTTGGGGAATTCCATTTTCTAAATCTAATATTGGAGAAGAAAAACCATTAAGTTTAACTGAAAAAGAATGAATGAATGTTTAACGACACCCCAGCACGAAAAATACATCGGCTATTGGGTGTCAAACTATGGTAATGCAAATAAATAAAGTGATGATCAACATCAATATAAAAATTCAAGACAAACAAAAACAGTGTAAAGAACTGTGCAAAAACACAAATATCACAGAATTTTACGGATACTGAATTTTACTCAAAACTTCAATTTTGTGCTGTATTGGCCAACTGAAAAAGTTCTATTGTGTATAAAACAATCAATAAAATTAAACATCTGACCTTTTACTCCCATATTATAAATTTTAACTAACAACCCGTGGCGCCAGACCAAGTCATAAGCCTTTTCGATATCAACAAACACCCCCGTCACCATGTGTTTCTTCCGAAAAGCATCTTTAATTTCGGTTTGTAAACGGACAAGGTGGTCAGTGGTGGAGTGATGTTTCCTAAAACCACTTTGGAATTGACTAAGTAAATTATTACTTTCCAAAAAGTGGGTAGGCGATTGTTAACCATAGTTTCCATGGTCTTGCACACACTGGAAGTTAGGGATATAGGTCTATAATTAGGATTGGAAAGGTCCTTCCCCTTTTTAGGAAGGCTGAAAACTTCAGCATGTTTCCAAGCAAGGGGGATGTAACCTTGTTTCCAAATTAAATTAAATAACTCCAGGAATAGCTCAAGGATAGCTATTGGCATATTTAAAAAAAAAAAAAAATAACTAAAATTATCTGGACCCGGGGCAGTCCCTTTACGATTAGAAAAAGCATTGAGCAATTCCTGGAGTTTAAATGGTAGATTATAGAGTGTGTCACCCTTTGGGCATTTAGAATCCAGGGGAATTTTATCTTCATTTTCTGTTTTTAATTTTTTAGTTTGAAAATCTTTAGAGTAATTAGTAGTTGCTGTGTTATTTCTAAATGTTTGTCCCAACACATTAACCTTTTGTTGATTAGTTAAATAAATCTTACTATTTCTTAAAATATTATTGTGTGTATTTGGTTTCCCCTGGATTCTTTTAATTTTTGACCACGCGCCTTTAATAGAATATTTACGGTCAACTGAAAAACAAAATTGCTCCCATGAGGCTTTTTTAGCTTTTAATATTTCTGAAGATAAACAATTTAAAGAAACTAAATATAAATTAACGTTTTCACAGGTTTTATCTTTTTTGACTTTATTTCTTAATTTATTTCTCTGTATATTTAAATTAGTAAGTTCATCTGTCCACCAAGGTATAGAATTAGATTTTACTTTATTATTTGAAATGGGGACTTGAATTTGCAATTTTAATAACGGCATTAATTAAATTATCACTAAACTTATTAATATTTTTATTTCTAATCTGTCCATGGTCTAATTTATCACACAAGTCTCTAAACTTGTGCCAATTGGCTTTATTGAAATTCAATTTATTTTTATAATTAATATGTTCTTGCCAATTATCAGAATTATTATAATTAGTAATGATAGGCATGTGATCGCTACCCAAGTCGTTAAGGACATTCCATATACATTTAGCCGCCATGGCTTGTGATACCAGGGTAATGTCAAGACATGTCCATGCATGATTTATTTCAGAATGATAGGTCTCAGTGCCATCGTTGAGACATGCTAAATCTAGTTTATCCATCAATGATTCTATTACTGTCCCTTGTGTATTTGTAAAATTAGATCCCCAAAGTATATTTTTACTGTTAAAATCTCCCGTGATAATTAAATTATCATTAAATTTACCAATTATTTTTAAATAATTTTCTACTGAAATTTGTCTAGTTGTGGCACCCGGATGTATGTAAAAATTAAAAACATTAATATTGTCTGTGTGGCCATGTATTGATACTCCTAGTGATTCTATATTATTGTGAGCATTAATGTTTGGAATAAGTGAATGAGGAATGCCATTCTTGACATAGGTGGCAATGCCTCCTCTAGATGTATAATCATTGTTAAAGAAGACGCCTGTATAACCTGGTATTTTGAATTCGGTATACAGAGTTTCCTTTTTTTGTTTAAAAGTATAATTTCGAATTCAGGTCTCTTGTAAACAAATAATATCAAAGTTATTATTAGGTTGGTTAATGAAATTAATAAGTTCAGATCCATGACCCATGGAGCGCAGGCCCTTGGCATTCCATTGTAGTACAGTAAGGCCATTTTTAATTTTAACATTATTTATATTATTATTATTATTATTATTATTTGTTTTTATACTATGTTTACAATTTTTATTGTTAGGCCTATCTCCCATAATAGAATATGAAGCAATACTAATTAAATTAAAAATACCTATGTTATTCAGTCAATACTAGTATTTGTACGAGTATCAGCAACAGAGTCATCCAGTAAAATTAAACATTTTTTCTCTATAGTACGAGATGTTTCTGTTGTTGGTAGAGTCACTAATGATGTTAAAGCCTAAATGATTGTTCAGTGCCCCGCAGGCCAACTCGGAAGCTTCTCGAATAGAAGCCAAAGAATATTTTTGATTTGTGGGTTTGGAGATAGCCTGATTTAGGATGAGTCTTGTAATTAGTCTTGTCAAATCCAACTCTGTTATTTGGTAGTTAAGATTGACAGCTCTATTACAGCTTGCGTTGTTTTGTGAGGCTATATTGGCAAATGAACCTCTGTTTATTCCCTTATAGCTAGTGAAGCCCCTGCCAGAGGAGTGGGTAGGCGCAGGTGCAGCCCCTCTGGAAATTGACCTACTCTCTAAGAAGTCAACCGCCTTTAAGTAAGCATTGCACCTTTTGTCATGGGTGCAGTGAGACTGCTTACAGTTGGCACAGGACAAAGGCCGTGTGCGTGGATTATCTGGCGATCTCTTCGGGTGGCTCTCCCCACACCTAAAGCAAGTGGGGTCCCTCCTGCTGGACCTGTACCTGTTTACATTGTGACCCCACCGCTGACATTTTGCACACTTAATGGGCTTTTTATGAAAGTGTAACATTTTGTGTCCCACTCCATCAAGCAAGAGAATGTCAGTTAGTGTGGGCTGGGCCAAGAGGAGATCTAAAAAGCAATTTTTCCAAACAGTAGCGTTGGCTATAGATAGGTCCCGGTTTTCCCTCCTTAACTTACCTATGAGGTCGGACCCCAAGTGCCCCATCAGGTTAGTTCTAATAAATCTTCTGAGTGGGGGTTTTACTTCCCCAGACTCAGCAACACCCCCATTTGTATTCTTATGACCTGGTTGGAATGGGACATTTGTAGAGGATGAGATGGTTGACTGAGCACTGGGAATATTTCACCTCTCCCTAGATGGGTTAACCTGTTTGTAAAATGGGTCATCCCATTCCTGGTTCTGACCCTGAGATTGTGCACCACCAGTTCCCAGCGGGGGGAAATCTTCATGTTCCATATCAGAGGTACGGGAGTTGTCAGGTGTTCGCCTAATATCGGTAGTCGATTCCAGTCGCACCTGACGTTTGGGTTTAGGGCCAGAATGGTTTGGGGGTGCAGGGCTGGGTTTTTTAACAAAGTCTTTACTTGACAAAGACTCCTCCGAACTATTCCCTGTTGAATTCGCTAGTTTGCGTTTTGTTTTTGATTTGACTATTTCAAAATCACTGAGTGTTTGTTTATGTGGAGTGAATGTACACATTTCATCTTGCCAAAAACCAACGGCGGTAGTATCCGTCGGTCTGTCCGGACATTTCCTGCGACCTCCAATGGTCGTAGAGGTGCATTATCTCTAGTGGAGCCGACCGGGCCGATTCGGGAGTCCGAGAGGTTACAGAAAAATCAATGCTGTCTCCAGCAATGAACACAGAGTTTTCAGATTCAGAGACAAAAATGTCACGAATCTCACGCTTATTTTCAGTCCCTGCAGCAGAAGAGAAATTGACAAGCTGAACTATGTCGGAATGAATCTGCTTACTAGTTTCGGCGGTCTGGCTGCGATTGTTTTCAGCGTTCGCTGTATTGCTACCGGCGGAGCTAGGGGCGGTACCCGCAGATACCTCCCTTCGTTTGGTTCAGTGTTGCATGTAATATAAAATGCACAGTGATTTCGTCGCTACTCCCGGGGAACGGTCTAATGCGCAGGGACGGCCCAGTGAAGTCAAAGGGGGTGTCTGTCGGTGCTCTGATGAAAGTTTGGCCGTTTGGCCCCTCCCCCTCTTTCTCTGTCGACCGAACCGCCGCGTCTGCTTTCCTTTTCCGGGTTTCCTTAACCGGTGGAAGCTCTGGAGGGGAGTAGATGGCCTTGGTGAAACAGGTTCGGCCGACAAGGTTGGTGAACTGGACGAGGGGAGGCTTACCCCACCTTTTGAGACAATGAAACCAGTGTTACTCAGTATGCTCCTGTTGAGTTCACCCTCCGGAGAAGAGAAAAAACCGCTCAAATCGTGGCTCGAAGTAACATCGTCGGTTTTCGGTAAAGGGGATGCCATATCAATGAAAAGACGACCCACAGAGCTATCCATGGAGGCGGCGGATGCCCATGCTGGTTTCAAATAAAAGTTTTTCAGATATCCCACAGTCGTTGGGGGATTCTCGATACTCCCGTTTCTGGGTTTTGGTGTTAGCTGAGTGCAGTATTTATCGGCCGATGTCAAGAGATCCCCTGTAGGGAGGGGTATGGAAGAATGTTTAATATCGTTATAGTCCCACGCCATGTTAATTTCAAACGGCCGATTGGTTGCCGCACCCCCGGGGATGCTTTGTGCAGAGGTATTTAAAATCCTACCAATAGACCTGTTCAGGTTCATAATGGCCCTGTCGACATCGTTAGTCATAGCCATTGTGTACACGTGGGATATGAGAAGTATTAGTTTAAAATTAGTAAGATATACAAGGCTATATCAATATCTAGTTAATTAGTATCTGACAATACTAATACCAACCTTATTACAACAGTAGTAACACTAATTGAAATTTAGACAAAAGCGGTTTACAAATACAAAATAACGAGATTCAAAATGGCGACCGGAAAGACGAAGAAGAAGTTACACGTGTTGAAGAAAAACACCACTGGTATGGATACAAACCTTCAGACAACAAAAATACATAAACACAGCTAATAAATAAACGTTCAGCTCGCTCGGTTATTAAAAAAAGAGTTGGTAGACACACTGATGAACTTAGATGAAACTAGAGTATCAGAGGCCACAAAACACGACCTTCCTGCTCCCCGACTGCGTAGGAGTATGAGTATAGGCCTTCTGTTGGTCGAACGCTTTAATTTCAAAGTGTTTGATATATACACGTACTGGACGGACTGCCACATGCGGAGAAGTCAGAAAGCAGACCATCACAAAGTGGCGCAAACGGAACCACGTAGGGACCCGTCCATCTTGTCATTGTTTTCTGTGGGTGGACAAAATGCGACGGGATAGCGAAGTCCATGAAACACCACCTTTGTTGATAACACACATTTTATAAGATTTCCAAAGGCGGATTTTGAAGGTTAACTCTCTCTCTCTCCTGTTAGGAGGCCTCCCTCCCCCCGGACCGCCCCCCCCCCCCCCCCCCGTGAAATCCGGAACGACCGGTATGGGCCACCCGTTTGTTGAGCGCCGAAGGGACGGTGGCGCATGGTTCCCCCCTTTGCGAATCCTTCATCCTCCAGGGCTAATTTGAATAATTAATTAATTAAAATTAATTGATTAAATTAATTATACTAATATTTTTTTCTTTTCGAACTGCCCGATCGGAAAATTAGTTATTATGCACCTACTAATTATATAGTAAAATAATAGAATGATGTAGGTTTTTGGTGCTTTTAATAATATATATAAATAAGACACAAGCTAATGGTAGACCCCCAATTGTTTTATGTTTTTCTTTTTTTCTTAAGTGGTCATACCACACTTTTTAAAATTGTCCCATACATTTTTCTCCCATACCCCCTAACCAAACCCCCTCCCGCCCCGGAGGTGGTCACTGGCGAAGTCAGAGGCTAGATCCGGGGCGGGCGTGCCTGAACCCTTGTGGATAGGGGCACGTTAATTGAGTTGCCCATTGCCCAACTCTGGTCTCTCTTCACAGAATAAATCTTTCGCCTTTTACTAAAGATTTCCGTGGAGAGGGACAACTCAATGAGTCTATAGACTTATTTTTTTAAAACCCTACTCTTGTAGGGCGACACAAAATAACAAAACAGTCTGAATTAGAATCCGGTTGCCGCCAAACAATGCACCACTCGTACGCGTGTGTGTTGGTCTTGACCCTGGAGAAGCCACCTCGAGTAGAGTCGACAGTTAATGCACTTATCACTTGAGTGAGCACTGGGTATTAAATTTCCATCACAACACCCAACATTTTAAGACATCTAACTAGACCCTTTGAGAGAAATAGGTGTAAAAGTGTGTCTACCAGATTACCTCTCTGATTAATTAATCACTGGATCGCTACTGGATGTCAGATATCCGATAATTCCCACAATAGTCTTTATAGGAAACCTGCAACGTTGAACTATTCATTAGCAGCAGCAGCAAGGGATTTTGTTATATGCACTTTCCCACAGACAGGGCAGCACATACCACAACCATAAATTTAAAAGTCATTGCGACGGGCGGATCCCAGTGGATCCGCCGGTGGAGTGGGGTGGGGTTAGGGGTGGGGGTGGGTTCGATCAGAGGACCGAAATACCTCGGACGAGCTGTCTACCGACGGGGAAGGGTCCCCTCCCGAAATAACTTCTAATGCCAGCCGAGATAAGGGAACGCAACCGTAAACAATGATATGACGTTTCAGTGACGTGGGCCTTCTGTTGGTCAAACGCTTTAATTTCAAAGTGTTTGATATATACACATACTGGACGGACTGCCACATGCGAAGAACTCAGAAAGCAGAGCATCACAAAGTGGCGCAAACGGAACCACGTAGGGACCCTTCCATCTTGTCAATGTTTTCTGTGGGTGGACAAAATGCGACGGGATAGCGAAGACTGTGAAACACCACCTTTGTTGACAACACACATTTTATAATATTTCCAAAGGCAGATTTTGAAGGTTAACTCTGGTCTTTCTTCAAAATATACCTGCGTCGTGGCAGGTCGTCGGTCTACAGGCTGGTAGGTACTCGGTTCGGATCCCAGTCGAGGCAAGGGATTTTTAATCCAGATACCGACTCCAAACCCTGAGTGAGTGCTCCGCAAGGCTCAATGGGTAGGTGTAAACAACTTGCACCGACCAGTGATCCACAACTGGTTCAACAAAGGCCATGGTTTGTGCTATCCTGCCTGTGGGAAGCGCAAATAAAAGATCCCTTGCTGCCAATCGGAAGAGTAGCCCATGTAGTGGCGACAGCGGGTTTCCTCTCAAAATCTGTGTGGTCTTGAACCATATGTCTGACGCCAACTTCTAATGCCAGCCGAGATAAGGGAACGCAACCGCAAACAGTGATATGACGTTTAAGTGACGTGGGCCTTCTGTTCGTCGAACGCTTTAATTTCAAAGCGTTTGTTTGTTGACAACACACATTTTATAAGTTTTCCAAAGGCGGATTTTGTAGGGTAACTCTGGTCTCTTCAACCATTAATTTACAAGTCGTTGCGATGGGCGGATCCCAGTGGGGTGGGTTCGATCAAAGGAACGAAATACCTCGGGCGAGCTCTCTACCGGCAGGGAAGGGTCCGCTCCCGAAACAACTTCTAATGCTAACCGAGATAAGGGAACGCAACCGTAAACAATGATATGACGTTTCAGTGACGTGGGCCGTCAGTCCAGGACCTTTACCATTTTATTGTATACACTGCACAAGAGAAGACGTAAAACTAGTACTCTAGATCTTTATTACCATAATATTAAAATGCCACAAGCTACAACAGTGAAATTCCTGGGAATTACTTTTGATAAATGTCTTTGCTTCACGAATATAATTAACAATTGTACAAGTTATGTAAATGTACAAACAGTACTGTCAGCTTCCAATTGGGGAGCTGACAGGAAATCATTGTTGATGATTTTTGAAGCTCTCGTCGTCTTCAGAGTTCGGTATGGCTCCTAGGCCTTTGGCAGAGTCTCAGACTTCCAGCTCAACCGTTTGGAAAGAATTTACAATAAAGCACTACGTATTGTTGCCAAGCTTGTTCCAAGTACGTCCACTGACAGCCTGTTCGTGGAACTCAAGATCTTTCCACTTAAAATTAGGCGTACCAAACAAGCTATAAAACACTGTTTGAAGCTTTAAAACCTAACTCCAAGCCATCATATAAAGTAAAGTTTGTTTTATTTAACGACGCCACTAGAGCACATCGGCTATTCGACGTCAAACACATGGTCATTCTGACATTGTGGGGTGTTTTTTAGAGGAAACCCGCTGTCGCCACATGGGCTACTCTTTTACGACAGGCAGTAAGGCAGGGGTGGAAAAATACCATTGCTTGACTCCCGTGTACAGTAATATTTCATGGCCGGGCAACAAATATTGGTACGCCAGCTTGCCCGTGGGCAAGTAAGGAATGTTTGTTAATTTTTTTTTTTTTTTTTTTTTTTTTTTTTTTATAAATACTTACCTTAAGCTAGGAAAAGTTCTGTGGCTCACCTATATTTATGTCTTAAAATACTGTTAACTAGTAAAGTGAATAACTTACTCAACAAAACAACGAACGATCGATAACATGTTTTAATTAGTTATGTGCAACCGCCTATCAATAATGTTAGAGTAGTCTCCCTTGTAAAAATTTATTTTTATCATGACGCAGAAATCCAAATCGATTGAAAAAAGAAAAGGACCTTGGTAAATGAGACAATATTAGCAAAGAATAAAAAAAAGTGATGACAAAAATCGGAAACGTAAATTCGTACCGAGTTGGAAGGAACAGTTTCCGTGGGTCATTTACGATCAAGAAGCTAACGTCATGACATGTTCTGTTTGCTGTAAATTCCCGAGCGTTAATGCAAAAAATCTGCAAATTAGTTGAGCTGATGTTCGTAATGAGCCCGTGCACAGCTATATGCGAGAGAACGTTCTCCAATATGAACTTAGTCAAGACAAACCACAGGACTGTTCTAAACCAAGAGACACTTGAAAACACTCTGACAGTAATGACACATGGACGCAAGACACTGAGAGATTTCTGCCCTAGAGTAGCTATAAGGGAATGGCCTAGCCGGATTCAAAGTGCCCAGGGTACACGCCATATCCTGTCTTTAGAATCTGATATGGCTGAAGGTGGACCAGAAACTTCAACAAAACCAGTGGATTAAAGTAAACAAATAAAAATCAGAAAATGTCTTGTTATTCACTTAAAAATTCAACACATAAAAATCTGGGCAAGTATTGTATAATTCAGGGCAAGTACATTTATAGTTTTTACTTGCCCGAGGACAAGTACATTTATAAAATAATTTTCCACCCCTGAGTAAGGGATCTTTTATTTGCGCTTCCTACAGTCAGGATAGCACAAACCATGGCCTTTGTTGAACCTGTTAGGGTGCAAGTGGTTTACACCTACCCGTTGAGCCTTGCGTAGCACTCACTTAGGGTTTGGAGTCGGTATGCCTCACTGGGATCCGAACCCAGTACCTACCAGCCTGTAGACCGAAGGTTTAACCACGACGCCACCGATGCCGGTCCTAGCCATCATATAAGTTCAATGAAGCCAAACGGTCTACCTTATGTGAAAGACGAGAAATCCTCATTGAACCATACTCATAGGATGGCAAATAATCTTGATCTGCTGAATTTAGAGATTGAAACAAACTCTCTTTCCTTGGAGCCTTCTTGGACTTTGCAACCATTAAATATTCCTTTAATCCTTAGACAAGAATGTCTTAAACTAGAATTTGATCTTCTTTTAAATATATTTTTCAGGCTGCATTAAATGATTAATATAATGATTATATTCACATTTACACAGATGGCTCCAAGGATCCGGGAAAACGGGCATGGCATTTCATGTCAGGCCTGCTTTACCCGACCCTCTTTTTAGTTGCAGAGCCAGACTGTCTAACAACTTGTCGTTTTTCACTACAGAATTAATAGCTATTTTATCTTCACTCAAGTGGATTTTGGCTAAAATCCAGTTGACCACATCCCCACATAAATATTTAATCATCTCTGATTCTCTTACCCCTGCGCGTGCTGTAACCTCACCGTGGTGCAGGGGTTAACATTCTCTTTGAGAATGGCCAATACAGCACAAATTGAAGTTTAGAGTAAAATTCGGTGTCCGTAAAATTCTGTGATATTTGTATTTGTATTTTTGCACAGTTCTTTACACTGTTTTTGTTTAAACCTTGAATTTTTATATTGATGTTGATCATCACTTTATTTATTTGCATTACCATAGTTTGACACCCAATAGCCGATGTATTTTTCGTGCTGGGGTGTCGTTAAACATTCATTCATTCATTCATTCATTCATTCATTCTGATTCTCTTAGTTCTTTACAGGCTTTACTCAAATCCAAGTTCAGCAGCTCTCAATATATTCAACAGATTATAAATATTACTAATATTAGTAACAAAAAAAAGGTCATAAAGTTACTTTCGAGTGGGTACCTGCCCATATGGGTATCACTGGTAATGAGATGGCAAATCAAAACGCTAAGAAAGCTTTAGGTGATGACAAAATCATAGTTAAAATTAAATATAATTTTAGAGAAATTATGGCTATAGCACAGAATAATTTAAATAAATTTTGGCAAAAGGACTGGGATAACAAAATTAGACTATGGCACTATTTGATCAAATCAAAAGTTAATCCCCCAAGCCCTGTTTCGGTCGATAATCAAACTACTGAAATAATAACCCATGTTAGAGTGGGAGTTACTTTTGGCTTGAACGATACCAGGCATAAATTTAGGAAATGTATAAATGATAAATGTGATAAATGTAATAAGGTAGATGATGTCAGACATTATATATTTTATTGTAATAAATATGATAAGATTATAAGTATTTTAATTAATGTTCTTAGCAATATCAATGTTAAAGTTACATTCTCTGGTTACCATATTATAACATCATGTACAAATGTGAAACACAAGCTGAAATGCACTTTTCAAAAAGTCGTGTGTGTTCACTATGAACGGATATCGTCAAACGTATACGCTTAATTCGTCGCCTGTTCCGCCATAGCTCGGCAAAGCACAAAGGACAGCCTGTTGTCAGTTTCAGTTAACACGTGCGTTTGCCGATTTCAAATTGTAGGGTTCGTCTTAAAAAATTAAAAGAGAAATCTTGCGCTGTACGAAGAACGTTAGGTTGAGGATACGGTACTAGAGTCTTTAGTTAAAACCGGTTTGATCTTGACAACGTATTATCGACAGTCGTACCTTCCTATTTCAGAATTGATACTTTATAAAGTGTTAGTAGAACTTTCAAAGTTTAGTTTGTATACTAATAACACATTAATCATGTATATATTTTTAAAATAAAATATACTAAAGTAGACAATGAACGTTTTCACTTCTTAATTTTACGTGTTAAAATTGACAAATTCAAATAAATATTATTTCGTTTGGAAAGGGTAAAGTTGGGGGGGGGAGGGGTGTTTAACGACATCAAAGATAAAGCATGTTAATTTAATAACCATACAACCGTAAATAAAATGTGTTGAGTGCGTCGTTAAATAAAACATATCCTATCCTTCCTTCCATCTTCTGTTGGATGTCTAACATTTGGTAATTTTGACATATAATCTTAGAGAGGAATCGGGTGCATGTGCAGGGGGAGGGTATTGGAGGTCGAAACCCTTACTTGCCCAAGCTTAAAAAATAAAATTAAATGTATTTTTTGGGGGAGCATGGCCCCATATAAACTTCGCTCAACACAGTCTATAACCCCAACCCCGCTGAAATCCCTGCACACGCGCCTTGGAAACCCGCTACATTTTTTTTTTTAGCAAGGGATCGTTTATATGTACCATCCCACAGACAGGATATCACATACCATGGTCTTTTTGTATACCCGCCGATGGGGATCGATCCTAGACTGACCGCGCATTTCCAAAAAACACCTTTTTAGGTCTAAGTAATGAATAAAAATAACATATAGTCTTGAAAAATGTTACGTAAATCGAACACAGTACCCTCTTCCTCTACCCCTATAGCGTTACGTAATTAGTAACATCCCCTTACATGTAACGCGTATGCCAGCAGCTGGCCACTGTCAAAATTTCAAGGCAAATCCCCCACTCACCGACCCCTGGAAAGGCGTTGTACCATACCTCTATGGATATAAATGTGTTTTGGAGATATGAGACGACCCCTCAATCAAGACAGTTAAATTTGTTCAAAAATTGCGAAATCTCACGTGATCTCTTGTTGGGGAATTCTATACTTGTGATAAGCCAATGAAAACCGAGATCGGTACGAGCCCGTCAAAAGTGTCCCACATTGAAAATACTGGCTCTGTTTTTGACCTGGATAAGCCAGCGTAGTGAAACCAATGCGGAGTGCGGCGTCATATATGCACCCAACGTAATTGGATGTTCTGTTCTATATGCTTAAATAATAAAAATATTCCAGGGAATGTAGTTTTAAGTTCAATCCAATAAGTATTTTAACATCCCCCCCAAAAAAAACCCCAACAACAACACAAAACAAATAAAATAAAAACAAATCTTAAAAAAACAGGTTGATAAATTGATAGTTGATTATGTTGTAGCAACTAAAATTATAATTTGAGATATTTTGTTTTATGGATAATATGTATAGTAATATTGATGACTTGAGATAAGATTTAAACAACCAATTGAATCATAAAATTTGTCCTGAGTTTGGTTCCTCCTCCTTTTTTTTTTTCTTCTTCTTTTTGTTTTTGTATATGTGAGTGTGTGAGTTGGGCATGTGTGGTGACTCGGTTGGACTTGGGGGAGCTGACATCTGGCAGTGTCACCTTCTCTCTCCTCGGCGTAGCTGTTACACTAGTCTTGCTTATATACTATTAATTGAAGTCGCTTTGTGCTCTTCTCACTATTTTATCTTACTGTTTTATATTAGTAGGAGAGAAGTATCTAGATACTATTAAGTTAGACACACCTGTAAGGCGTACTGCGTGTAGACTAGACTTAATCTATTTTATTCTTTCCAATTTATATTATGTATGTTATGTTTAGTTGGGTTGGACTATGCACCCAACTACCATACCACCATCGGATGTGTGATGGCCGGATATGTTTGTCTTGCTCTACTATGTATTATATGTATCTTATTTTTAACCATGGTTTTAATATTGAAGCTATAATTCCTCTTAGCATTTTAATGTGCTATATATGTTATATTTTATATTACATGCCTTCTTTCTTTTAGCTTTGCTATTCTTTTAACGCTGATTATATCAGATTTTAGGGTATTAATTAAACCGGCCACCCAACATTAAATGTTTTGGAGTAACCCGGCTGATTAGTTGGGATTGGGAACTCTATTAATGTGCCTATATCCTTAAAGATCCAGGCACGCCGACACCGGAACCAGTCTCTGACATCGCCAGTGGCTGGTTCCGGAGCAGAACGATTAGTGGGAATGGGAATGCTATTAACGTGCCCATATCCTTAAAGGTTCTGGCACGCCAACCCAGGATCCAGCCTCTGACATAGCCAGTGGGTGGTTCCGGGGCAGGAGGGGAACGATTAGTGGATGGGATGGGAACTCGTTTAACGTGCCCATATCCACAGATGTTCAGGCACGCCCACCGCGGATTTAGCCTCTGACTTCGCCAGTGACTAATTCCGGAGCAGGAGGGGGGGGGGGGGGGGGGGGGGGATTGAGTTTGAGGTGGGCGGAATTTGGAATGAAACCATTTAGTAAAGTCCAGCGAGAGCGCGGACCGACTAGTAGACACCAAGTGGTAGCCATGCTGTGATTGGCTGAAGTTCGATTCCTTGGCAAAACCTGTCAAAATCCTAAGTCTACTGAGAATAACTGCATCCAAAACATGTCTGGACTCTAAAATTAAGCCAAAAATTGGTTAAGACTGCTCGGCCGAAAAGGTTTTAAGGTGATTTTGAGCAATTGATAGGGCGCCAAAGTAAAATGCGTCAGACTATTTATAAAAAAAATAAACATAAGAATTTTGAACTCGATCGCAAAAGGTTTAAAGTCCAACTAGCGAGGTGATAGACTGTTCAGGCTAGAAGGACGGGAGAGCTGCGTTGAAGAGCTCGAGGTTTTTCTCGATGACGTCCAGGTAAATGCCTCGCAGCACGATCTTCATGATGCGGTGGAAGGTAGCGTTGGGCATTTCTGGGCTCAGAATCCCCTGCCTGAACAGTCCGTCCTGCTGTGCAGTCATATAGAGATGGTCGATGTTTCCTTCTGTTAGTAGCTGTATTTGGTATTTCCCTCTTCCGTTTGGTATTCTTCGCCAGTAGTTTTCCGACCAAGGTCCCGTCAGTTGGCGGGAACTGGAGAAATCTCCAAAGATCGACCCCCGGTACTTGGGCTGGAGTTGGTCGCAGACGATAGCTCAATCAGAGCGGTTGGGTGTTTCCGGTTCGGCGGCCGTTGACACCTTCCTTCTCTTGAGGTCTCGTTGCCCCGCTCCTTGAACAACAACTTTTGGAGGCGCTGGTGGGCTAGCGGGGGGGGGGGGGGGGGGGGGTTGGATCACCCTGTATCGCCCCTGTCGGTCTCGTTTTCCTCTTCGGAACAGGAGAGACTGCCCCTGGCGGTTGAGCCGCCAAGTTAGGTCCCCCCTGCGAAGTCTTAGGTCGCCGCCTCCGGATTCTCCCCTTCGCTGCAGGTGTCTTGCTGACTCCGTAACACAAGGTTACAGTGGCATTGTCCCCATTGTGCTCGATGCGGTACTTGACCAGCGGGCCAAGTACACGCAGCACAGCCCCCAGGGTGGGGGGGGGGGGAGAGATCACCACATTCTCGCTAATCAACTTCATCGCTTGAAAGTCAGCTTGGGTATGGTATAGAATGTGATTAGTGATTCCTTTTGTGCAACTGGGCCTTTATATACCAATGACCTTAAGTGGTCATCCGTATAGGTGGCCCATCTTAACTGATGGTAAGCTCACCAATGCTCGAGGGACTTTGCCGTGCACCTCAGGGTTTATAATATTTTTCAGAAGACATCCGGAGTTAGCATCTTTGATAATAACAATCTTCAAGCGTTTCACTCACCACTCAGGACTGAAGAGGAATGGCGGACTGTTAATTTTCATCATCATTCCTTCCTCTTCCTTACCCTAATCACTACTTCCCTCATAACCTTAACCCATATCATCTACATGGCTAACTGTGCCCACAACAGCTGTATAGATAACCTGGGGGAGGGAGGTATGGGGAGGGGACGCCGTGATAGGGTGCGTTAGGGCGTAGGCGGTCTTGGCCGATAGGGTTCCTGGTAGGAGGCTTCTCTCCAGTTTCACTTTCGACCCATGAAAATCCGGCCCAGCAACTTTGGGCATTCTCCTGGTGTTTGAACGCGATCAACCTGTTCGCATTGCGCCCCAATTTGTGAACCTTTCCCCCTATGGCCATTAATTAGGTATTAAGTTAAATGGTAATTTTAATTGTTTTAGAAGACCCGCTATAAATTATGCGCCAACTAATAGTTATAATATACAATGATCTTAATCTAAAAGGCGCCCTTTTTCTTTCTATAAATGTTACCCTACTTATATTATTTGTTTTTGCCTAATTTATAGTACTGCTTATTTGAAATTCTCCCACATTATTTCATAATCACCGCCCCCCTTCCCCTCCCCTTCCTGTACCAGGATTGCCTTCTGATGAGTCAGAATCCAGACCTGGAATAGGCGTGCCTGAACCTATTTTTGGATATGGGCACGTAAATAGAGTACCCATTCCCATTAGCAGCAGCAAGGGATTTTGTTATATGCACTTTCCCACAGACAGGGCAGCACATACCACAACCATTAATTCGCCTTTCGCCTTTTATTAAAGATTTCCGTTTTTGTGAAGATTTCCGGGTTTTTTTTTTTACTTACGAAGGAAGGAAGGAAGAAAGAAGAAGATGGCATCTGTTTTCGCTAAGACCCCAGCTTCCTACTCTCCACTGATGGGAGAAGAAGTCTGCGCCAGCTTGAAGGCGATCCAGCACCACGTGGACGCTGTCATCCCCCGAGGACGAGAAGCGTGGGAGGTGATTTTAAAAAGCGACCACGTGGTCGCCGGTCTGGAAATGGCCGGACTCAGGATTCGGAGAAAGATCATAGAGGTGTCAAAGCGGTTCCCGGGAGGTACCTGGGTTCGAGTTAGAGGTCTCCCGCTCGATTCTTGTAACCCAGAGATCAAAATGATCTTCGAAAACTATGGCACTGTGATAGCTGGTCCTCACCACGCCATGTCGAGGAACACCAATATAAAAACTGGCGACCGAACGTTGAAAATAAAATTGGAGAAGGATATACCACAAAACCTATCGGCGTATGAGAGCAAAGTCCATTAAGGAACTGCCCCTGGACCCCCCCCCCCCCCCCCCCACACACACACACACACCAGGTGAACCCTACTGCCGGCGAGGAAACGTCAGAGGACGCAGAGACGCAAGAAGGAAAAGAACGAAGAAAAAAGGAGAAAAAGATGAAGGAAGGGGCCCAGACTTCCTTACCAACACCCTAAACAGTAAGAGGAAAGAAGTGTCATCTTCGTAGGACACCCCCTCACCTATCACCGGCCAGAAAAATGGTGGCTTACTAGCGATGTCTCCAACTCATCACAGAGGTCGGTTAACATCTTCACTTCGAACTCTGAGACTACATAGCAAACTTTGACCTTGGCATGCCGCCGTCATCACCGCGAACGCTGGCAACCTTCACCAACATCTCATGTAGGGCTACCGGCCTCGGTTTTGTCGTGGTTAAGCCATCGGACATAAGGCTGGTAGGTACTGGGTTCGCAGCCCGGTACTGGCTCCCACCCAAAGCGAGTCTTAACGACTCATTGGGTAGGTGTAAGGCCATTACACCCTCTTCTCTCTCACTAACCACTAACAGTTAACAACTAACCCACTGTCCTGGACAGACAGCCCAGATAGCCCATATAGCTTAGATCTGTACCTAGGACAGCGTGTTTGAACCTTAATTGGATATAAGCATGAAAATAAGTTGCAATGAATGAATTAATGAATGTAGGGCTTTTCCGGACTTCAAATATATGGCCACCTTTGAAAAAAAAATCTTTTTTCTAAATAGATCGAAACACTTTTGTTTGGTAGCTCGTCTCATTGGCTCTAATTCAACTGAAACCCTTTTAGCAGAGCAAAACAATGATTTATTTGGCCTTAATTTGCATGTGCGGACATGAACTTTACTTCTAATTGGAATTGGAATATATATATATATATATATATATATATATATATAGTGAAACCCTTGATCAATTACGGCTGTTTTAATTTGGGATCGGGATGTGGGAATGAATTAATTAATTAATTAATTAATTAATGTTTAAGGACACCCCAGCACCATCGGTGAAGTTTTGTTTACTAAAATAAAAAAATTCCCACTAATAAAAAAACGACACCAGATCAACATCTTTGTGAATTGTTTTATTAATAACTATTGTGCTCAAAACAACATTTAAATACAAATACAAGAATTATGAATATATGAAAAAAATTACAACATGCCGTGGATCAACTACAGAAATAAACAACTACATTACTAATTCACATCATTTACAATGTTTTCTAATGTAAATCGATATATTTATATTTAACCTGATTATTTTGTTTTTGTTATACAATAAAAGATTGCTCATTAGAAATATGAAAACAAACAATGGATAATAAAATAAGTATATGATTCATTTGTGACAGAATGCAACATATCGATTCCGAATACCATAAAAAGAAAGAAATGTTTTATTTAACGACGCACTCAACACATTTTATTTACGGTTATATGGCGTCAGACATATGGTTAAGGACCACACAGATTTTGAGAGGAAACCCGCTGTCGCCACTACATGGGCTACTCTTCCGATTATCAGCAAGGGATCTTTTATTTGCGCTTCCCACAGGCAGGACAGCACAAACCATGGCCTTTGTTGAACCAGTTATGGATCACTGGTCGGTGCAAGTGGTTTACACTTACCGACTGAGCCTTGCGGAGCACTCACTCAGGGTTTGGAGTCGGTATCTGGATTAAAACTCCCATGCTTCGACTGGGATCCGAACCCAATACCTACCAGCCTGTAGACCGATGGCCTACCACGACGCCACCAAGGCCGGTGAATACCATACAATACCCGAGATGTTAGTATTAGTGGATTTTGATAAAGCTTTTGACTAGCCTTTTACTAATCAGTTTTTAGACATCTTTAATTTTAAATATTCAGTTACAAATTTGATGAAACATTTTACAATAACGCAGTGTCAAGAATATTTTAAATTTTTAAATGAACGTTTATAACAGAGTTTTGATATAGAAAGAGGAAGTAGATAAGGCGATCTACTCTTCCCCTATATTTTTTAAATATGTTCTGAAATAATAGCAGTACTAATTAGAACCTAGATGATGTAAAGCGTATAAATACAGATGGGGAAAGTTTTGTTATATCTCACAGTTCAGATGATGCAACCTTTATTACAGACGAATCATTCGAATCTCTTGCGGGTACATTAAGAATACTGGTATTAGATATGTATGCAGATGTTTCTGGCTTGAAAATAAATTACTCTAAATGTCAAATTATATTAATAAGTAAGAGATTTTTAAAAGAGAATTTTCATCCAGTTAAATGGAAACCAGAATTGGGATGAGAACACGTCGCTTTATTGGGTATATTTGACATCCAGTGGCCGATGATTAATTAATTGATGTGCTCCAGGGGTGTTGTTAAACAAAAACAAACAAATTATTGCAACTTTTATTTAACATTGTTTTAATCATGGTATCAGTTTGGGGAATATATTTTTCTAAACTTACCTTATCAGTCTTACCTGATATCATTTTAGTCTATATATTATTCAGATTATGATTATGTAGTGTCTTTTCTGTGTAATATGTAAAGGCTCAAACCGGACAAAATAATAATAATAATAATAATAATAATAATAATAATAACGGTTTGTATCTCATATCTGTTTAAGTCAGCGTTGTCAGTTAAACATAAAATATTATAGTACATAAACAGTCAATAAAACGAATGTGTATAATATAATATAATATAATATAATATAATATAATATAATATAATATAATATAATATAATATACATATACATATACAAGTATGTGAAATCGTCCCAAAATATAATAAACATATACTAGTATACTAATTGTAAGGTTCATAATTCATAATTGCGTTTGTAAAACATATATTCGATATACCAATATCGAAATCTTATCTTTTCACAAGGCAGAGTCAAAATGACGTTAGGCAAAATCGTGATTGCTTCCATTATCCACTATCAGGTGTTCGTTCTTAAGAGGACTGCTATATCTCTAGGAGATACGTAAAATGTTTCATCCCTCTTGCACCGCTCGTAGGACTGCCACTCCCTGACTAGCTTTATAATCAATGAATTTATTAATGTTTAACTACACTACGGCATAAAAAATGCATCGGCTATTGGGTGTTACACCATGACAAAGACAAACATCAGTATAAAAATTCAAGAGTTAAATTAAACACTAAACCAAATAATTTCCGGCTGGGTCAAAGTTCGAGGTGCACAGAACTTTTGATAGGGAAGTTAACACCACAAGTCCTGTGATTGGTTATAAATGTAAGTGTGTTGGTTGTAAAAAAAATGTTTCATTAGGGCTAACAATGTGTGCAATTGTATTTCATCTAGTAGCACTGTGTCAAGTAGCCTTGTGCTTGGAACATGTATGGGGTACCTGTAAAAATTGTACTAAAAGTTTGTGCAAAACTAGTGGTGTTGTAAAAACATCTGGTTATACCAAAAATGAGCCATGAAAGGTACCATTTTCTTCAGTTAATACTTTGAGGTAGGGGCTGTAGTACTTATATTATGAGTCATAGTATGGTTGATATATGGCATATTGTGGTTTTACACACAAACGTTAACGTGGTTGCCTATGGGATTTTATTTCGTATAGTCATACATGTAACAAACTGTGGAAAAATATGTATATATCACAGATAAGTAAAATTAAAATTTAGAATAAAAGTCAGTATCTCGAAGAAATTACAACAAAAGTTCAGAATCGAATCGAAATGATTCCATCACATTTCTTCGTCCAAATATATATTTTCTATATTGTGTTGTATATTGCTGAAAACTCGAATGTTTTAACACTGGTGAACTTTCATCTGGATTGCGACTGGATAATTAAATCCACATGTGAATGAATGAATGAATGAATGAATTTATTACTTATTTATTTATTTATTTACTTATTTATTTTTGTTTAACGACACCCCAGCACGAAAAATATTGTTCAATGTTATAAATACCAGATGTGATTATCACCACTTCTCTCAAATACGTTTTGGCAATATATCGAAAGTCCATCCTTGTTAGTGGTCAAGATAATGGTTAGTTTTTGAGACACGAATTTGGTCGTGCACTTGCTGGACCCAACGATATATCTCTCCTTAGAATGATTCTTATGAAGTTTTGGAATCCAAAACAGAAGAGGAATGGACATGTCCTCAGATTTTAAATTCAAGCTAAATGTTCGAAGCACAGATTCGTGGTGTGTTTTTTTCATATTTCTTTCTCAGACAAAATACTGGACTTAAACGGGTTTTTTATAAAACGATTGAGAATGATAATGACAATTTACAAGACCAAAACCTTTCTATAAAGAAAGCAAAAAGGAAATGTCGTACAGTATGCTTTTGTAAATATAAACCTTTAATTATGAATTGTGCATACGGATATTACTCCAATAAATAAACATACTCACAAACAATACAGAAAAATTGTACAATACAACACAACTCAAAACAGAACTGTACAAGATATGTGGTGTACCGTCACAGTATACTGACTACTCACAATGAGGTGGAGGATCCTTCTTCAGAATAAATAAATAAATGAATGGGTCAAGTAGTACAAAGAGTACAATTACGTACAAAAAGTAAAGAGTAAAATTACGTACAAAGAGTAAAGAGTAAAATTACGTACAAAGAGTAAAAATACGTACAAAGAGTAAAATCACGTATAAAGAGTAAACTTACGTACAAGGAGTAAAGAGTAAAATTACGTAGAAAGAGTAAAGAGTAAAATTACGTACAAAGAGTAAAGAGTACAATTACGTACAAAGAGTAAAGAGTACAATTACGTACAAATAGTAAATTACGTACAAAGAGTAAATTTACGTACAAGGAGTAAAGAGTAAAATTACGTACAAGGAGCAAAGAGTTAAAATATGTACAAAGAGTAAAGAGTAAAATTGCGTACAAAGAGTAAAGAGTACAATTACGTACAAATAGTAAATTACGTACAAAGAGTAAATTTACGTACAAGGAGTAAAGAGTAAAATTACGTACAAGGAGCAAAGAGTTAAAATATGTACAAAGAGTAAAGAGTAAAATTGCGTACAAAGAGTAAAATTGCGTACAAAGAGTAAAGAGTAAAATTACGTACAAAGAGTAAAATTACGTACAAAGAGTAAAGAGTAAAATTACGTACAAAGAGTACAATTACGTACAAAGAGTAAAGAGTAAAATTACGTACAAAGAGTAAAATTGCGTACAAAGAGCAAAGAATAAAATTCCGTACAACGAGTAAAATTACGTACAAGGAGTAAAGAGTAAAACTACGTGTAAAGAGTAAATAGTAAAGTTACGTACAAAGAGTAAAATTACGTACAAAGAGTAACGAGTAAAATTACAAAAAAAAGATTAAAATTACGTACAAATAGTAAACTTACGTATCCTAAAATTCATTGAAATTAATGGATACATTTGTTTATAATAAGAGAACAGTTTAAAGTTTGTTAAAGCATATGAAATGCAGTATCCAATTCCAAAAGAGTTCAATCCCATAACCACCTAGTAAGGGGACTGATGAACAGTTTTAATCTTATTACGTACCCTCAAAATTAATGAATGAATGTTTATCGACACCCCAGCACGAAACATACATCGGCTATTGGGTGTCAAACTATGATAAATGAAAGCATTAAGTGATGAACCATATTACGTACCCTCAAATCGGTTTCTTGCAGAATTAGATTAGTTTAGATGAGATGAGATGTTTAACCCCAGCGTGAAAACAAATACATCGGCTGTTTGGTGTCAAACTATGGTAAATCCAAAACATTAAATTTCTTGCAAAACGTCCGTCTTGCTTTGCGTCTATAATGGCATGTGCAATTATTCATTGTATGTGTGTCCAGTTCCCTCTGCAATGGGAGTACCTAGTTTTATATTATTTGCAGGTGAGGGTTTACAGTCAGTGGCCAATTTTGAAAAGCATTTACATAGCACATTTTCACACAGACAAACTTTAAATTGAGTTGCAAAGAAGGACATGAATAGGAACAACCCTATGGAGCCGAGAAACACCGAAAATGCATAAGCAAAGCCAATGAAACCGGTCGCTTCGTACGCGTAGCCAAATACCCATGCTGCACCAGTGATGGTCGACAGGTTGACGCACATAATCATGCTCACCTTCTTGGTGGACGTGCTCGTCGGTGTAGGCATCCTGAAGATGGCGATGATGGTGTAGATAAACAGCAGGATATTGACGCTCACTAGAATACCGACAGGAACAGCTAAGCCGTATATGCGAGAGCTGGCGTTGGATACATAACAGATACCTCGACCGTATCCCGAGAAACCAAGGACAAAGTAAGTGGAAAGAGCCGTTGCCATGACAATGATGCCAGGAGAGATGAAGCTATAGAGGCACAACAAGGAGAACACGGAGTCTGAGTGTACTCGACAATGAAAAGGAAAGCATATTTTATAAAACAGATTAACAGTGCATGCATTCATCCAAAACACGGAAGATAGCCAGAAGTAGTGTGCAAGGATTCCAATTGTTTGACAAATCAAACGTAGCTGGACTAGCTCAGCTCCAAATTCGTACAATGTCTGAGCTGCAATAAGATTCAATGCTAAACAAATATTATTCCTGCTAGCATCTGTTCTGAGGTACGGAAAGGCAATATACACCATAACAGAAGCAATCAAAAAGGCTAAAGAAACACTAGTGCATATAAGCGACAGTAAACCACTAATCGTCGAAGGTATGTTGGGAGGCACCACAGCCTGTATTTTCTGGAAGTTGAACAGGCATACTCTTACTGTTCCTTTGCCAGTGACTTGATACTCGGTCTCCGTCAGTGTCCCGTTTGTTGCCTTGATCACAATACTGCTTGAATTTTCCTCGATCGTGTACTCGGTCGAGGTTAGTTCAATTTGTGCACACCACAGCATGTCGTTGACTATTATATCAGCAATATGTTTGACCGTGTTTGGTGTCTGTTTTTTGGAAGCTAATCTTACAACCTGTCCTCCACATTTCATGGAATTGATACGAGGAGTGGAACCCCAGGTGGGACACGTTTCACTGATAGAAAATTCGACAGTTTGATTTTCAATAAAGTATACTTCTGAATACGTTTTTCTGCTGAAGGCATCCGTCAGGTTCTTTTCCCAGTCATCCCTGAGAGCTTTGTGTGGGTAGACATGAGACTGTAGCTTGTAAACTACACTCACAGTACTGTTATTACATTCATAATGGACAGCGTGTGTCTTGATGGAAATGGAACGCAAACTGAATCTGGTTCTTATATCTATATTCAGTTTAGTAATAGCCCTGAATGCATATGATGTTATCTTGTGTGCATCAGAAACGGGTATTTGCGTCGTTACGTCCATGCATATGATGTAATAGTCGTAATACAAGTCGGCAATAACACTTTTACATTCCCGTCCTCGGAATAACTTACCCATTGGGCACAGAACCTTGCGGCAGATCATCTGCAATAAAACACAGAACATTATCATCAGATGTAGTCCATTATGAGACATAAATCTGAACAACAAAATCGCTATCAATGTTCTGGATCCATATTCACAAAAAAGTGTAAATTTACGTCTACGACTAGCACTTACGTCTGCCGTAGATTTACGTTTACGTGCAAGAAGCACATTATTCTCACAGACGGTTGTAAATGTAAACGTAACTTAGGTGGACGTAAATCTACGATTTAACACTCTCACCGGAGAATGAATGAATGAATGAATGAATGAATGAATGAATGAATGAATGAATGAATGTTTAACGACACCCCAGCACGAAAAATACATCGGCTATTGGGTGTCAAACTATGGTAATGCAAATAAATAAAGTGATGATCAACATCAATATAAAAATTCAAGGTTTAAACAAAAACAGTGTAAAGAACTGTGCAAAAATACAAATACAAATATCACAGAATTTTACGGACACCGAATTTTACTCTAAACTTCAATTTGTGCTGTATTGGCCATTCTCAAAGAGAATGTTACACCCCTGCACTACGGTGAGGTTACAGCACGCGCAGGGGATCACCGGAGAAAAAAAAATAAAACATTAAAAACGATGGCTACCGGATAAATAACAAATGCGCAAAACTCAATTTCGTTTGTCGTCTGCTAACAATAACATCGCGAACGGCGAACCATGGCATTTTGGTATTGGTGAGGATCCGCGTTCTGGTACGAACTTCAGAATATTCTTAAAAAGGAAAAGATAACTCAAGAGAAATTGGCCGAGTCGAAAACATCCGTTCGATCACCTACAAAAATATGTTCAATCCGTGGGCGTTCGTCATCGCAAACTGCTTCAATTATTGGAAATGCTGCCAGTTTCCGTAAATAATAGTAAAATGTAATAACGGCGATCGTGCTTGATTTATTATATGTACACGACTCACGTGCAGCGTTAGTTGTAACCGGAGGAACTCATATTTACGTCCAACTTTACACGTAACTTACGTTTACGTTGTTTCGTGAATAGCTCTTCAGTCGTAATTTACGTTTACGTGTAAAACTAGGCTTACGATGTTTTGTGAATATGGGTCTTGGACCGTATCTCAGACTCCGTGAATCTCTGTCTATTGTCTGATCTATAAATCTACTAATCCACACCCACACCCACACACACACACACACATATATATATATATATATAGAGAGAGAGAGAGAGAGAGAGAGAGAGAGAGAGAGAGAGAGAGAGAGAGAGAGAGAGAGAGAGAGAGAGAGAGAGAGAGAGAGAGAGAGAGAGAGAGAGAGAGAGAGAGAGAGAGATAGGGGGGGGGGGGGGGGTATTACCAGAGTGTTTGTCGGTTCGTTAATATCATATATTAGGAATAAAAACTGTATTATGCGAGCCTCTGACGAGAATAATACCATACTTTTATTCCTAATATATGATATTGATGATATTGAAACACACAAGGGTAATAATCTCAAGCTTAATGCAGCTTCTTTTTGTAAACTGTATAGGCAACTTTAATACCAGTCAGATATTATTAGATATTCAAATGACGTAAGAATATGTGAACCGGTGTCTTTTTGAATGGAAATGACGTCAAACTTGAATGTCGTCATTTTGGATAGCCTTGCGTAAAAATAAACTAGTGCTTAACGTTTTTTTGTTTTCTGAACGCTTGACAGCTTTGAGTGTGAAGTTGCTATTGAAATGTTTTTGAATGATGACTATGAATCAAATTCTGAAGGTTCTTTGATTACACTGAAAATGCTAGCTAATATATGATAAACATACACAGACGCTCGCATAATACATTTTTGATTCCTAATATATGATATTGACGATATCGAAGAACATATATATAACCTATAAGATTAACATATACTCTTCAAAAGAAGAAACGCAAAACCACATTGTCGTAACATTTGGAGAATTGGTTTAATTATTGAATGGTGAGTCCGATAATTACCAAATGTTGCAGGATTGTTCACAATTCACTCTAGTCCATTGTGAGTAAGTGATAGGACACACCACCAAGGTCAAGGTCATCTGGAGTCAATACCGGGTGTGGCCTCCGCGTGTGTTGACAACTGCCTGGCACCGCCTGCCCATTGAAGCAACCAGAGTACGGATGACGTCCCGGGGGATGGTGGCCCACTCGGCCTGCAAGGCTGTTGCCAGCTCGGGCAGGGTCTGGGGCTGTGGTTGTCGCTGTCGGAGGCGTCGGTCCAACTCGTCCCATAGATGCTCAATTGGGTTCAAATCCGGTTCAAATCCGGTGATATCGATGGCCAAGGAAGGACATTAATGTTGTTGTTCTGTAGGAAAGCCGTTGTGAGACGTGCTGTGTGAGGCCTGGCGTTGTCATGTTGGAACACTGCGTTGGCGTTGGCCATAACTGGAACGATGTGTGGCCGGAGGATCTGGTCAATGTAGCCCTGTGCATTCAGGTTGCCCTGCACGTGGACCAGGTCAGTTCTGCCAGTGTGTGAGATGGCTGCCCACACCATGACACTACCCCCGCCGAATCTGTCCACTTCCTGCACGCAGTTTGCCGCATAACGTTCACCACGACGCCTATACACGCGACATCTTCCATCATGACGTCGGAGCAGAAATCGGGACTCGTCACTGAACCACACCTGTCTGCATCGCAGTTGAGGCCATTGTCGATGAATCTGGCACCACTGCAGTCGGAGTCGACGTTGTTGTGGTGTTAAGATGACACCTCGAACTGGACGTCTGGCACGAATTCCTACCTCACGTAGGCGGTTCCGTACGGTCTGGTCGGATATCCTGCGCAAACCTGGTATTGCTGCGGCTGTGGAGGTGGCAGTAGTCAATCGTTCCCGAAGGTGGCGTACCCGGATGTAGCGGTCCTGCCCGGGGGTAGTGACCCGTGGTCGACCGGATCTAGGGAGGTCACGTGTTGATCCATGTTGCTGGTAACGGTCCCACAGTCTGGAGATGGTGCTTGGGGACACATGGAATGCCCTGGCAACGGCCGTTCTGGATTCGCCTGCGTCTAGTCGGCCGATGGCATTGTTTCTCTGCGGTTCACTGAGACGTGGCATGTTCTGGATTGTCAACTGTCGGCCAGATACAGAGGCCAGGCAAGCGAACACCCTGCACTTTTATACTGTCGGTGTTCATGTTGCACGTGCAGACAACACACGTGCAGTGGTGACATGGTTTGCACGTGGCTGCGTTTTTGCGAATATTCACATTTTGGAACTTTATTGTACAGTAGCTGCGTTTTATCGAATGTAACCGTGGGAATGTGTTTGGGACATGCAATGACCTTATATTCACAAAGCATGAACCGGTAGGAAACATAAAATCGGAGTTATAACCCATTTGTACCCTTTTGCGTTTCTTTTTTTGAAGAGTATATATATAGTATAGGTAAAGTTAAAGTTTGTTTTATTTAAAGGAAACATGTCACGTAAACCATATTTGGCACCAACCATGTACAATTAATTATAAATTGAATCACCTAAAAAAAAAAATTATAAAAAATTAATTACTTAAAATATCTCCATAAAAGAACCCCAGATACGAGCTCTTAGCGGAAATTGCCGATCTTTAATGAGCAAGGCGATCACGTGGTCCGTGACGTCAGAGACGAGACGCTTGATCTGAAAAGCCTTACACTTAGCATTAGTCGGTACCGCTCACAAAGAATCCAAGACTAGCAGAGCTTACCAAAAAAAATGAATGTTCGTTCGCAAAACATTTTGCCATATCAGTTTGAGCCGTTGGTAAATGAAGAAAGACACATATTTATTAACAACAGTGATACGGAAGAAGAAACGGATAGCGAGTCGGAGGGTGGAGACACCGATGGTGCCAGGCCCATACCAGACGGCAGATTTGGCGATCTTGGCTGGTAAGTTGTGGACGGTAATGACTATTAGTAGGATTACCTACCTTTTGTTTGTACCGCTTGTACGCGATTTTTGTATTACGTTTGTCATTTATTATACTTCTTTTATTTCTGTTGAAGTTGAAAATTAAATGAATACGCGACATCAGCGTCGGTTGTCAGAACCTTCAAACGGTGTCCGACCACGTATACGGTATAGGGCCTAAGTTATATAAGTTATACTGTTATAGGACAATTGTTTTCTAAATTGCACACAACAATAGTATTTTTGTTAGTCCCAAAACATTTACTTTTGTTCTTACGTGAACCCAAATTGAAATTATTTCCAATTTAAATTTTTCTGAAAGAAAGCCTTTTCCCCACCCCATCGTTTGTTGCTTTTGTTAGGTTTTTTTTATTTTTTAAATCATATATACATGTATTCAGTGTCTCTCTCTCCCCCCCCCCCCCCCCCCCCCCAATATATAAAATTCTGGCTACGCCAGAGAGACGGGGGTGGGGAGAGGGAGGCCATGCCCCACCCCATTCTTATCAAACCTTTTTTTTTTTAAAGTAAGTTAGTTGTTTTTTAACGACACCACTAGAGCACATTGATTTATTAATCATCAGCTAGCCTATTGGATATCAAACATATGGTCATTGTTTTACAGTTATTAAGGCAGAGCCGGAATATAGACCTTGGGTTGGGTCTGGGCACTTCAGGTTCGGGGGCCCCTCACCATGCAAATTAAATTACATGACAAATAAAAAAAACAAAATCTATTAGTAGCAAGTGAACTTTGTGTACCAACCCACAGCCAGGATAGCACATACTACAGTCCTTGATATACGAGTCATGGTGTACTGGATGGAAAGAAAGAAGTGTTTTATTCAACGACACACTCAACATATTTTATTTACGGTTATATGGCGTCAGACATTGGTTAAGGATGGATGGAAAGAGAAGTAGTCCAATGGGCAATCCTAAACCGACAGTGCATGAGACCAGTGGGTTATGTCCCACCCATTTTTACAAATAATTACACACATACATATTGTAGGTCCCCTCCCCACTCCAATATAAAATTCTGGCCAGTTTGCATCAATTTGAATGTCCTTTTTTTTCTTTTCTTTTTTTCTTCAAATTAAACATTCACAATATAACACTAATTTGCCCTGCTAAAACACATTTCATAATTTTCTGGCACAATGCCCCCAAACCCCTTTAGAGATTTCAGTCCCTTTGGAAACTCGGATCATTGCCATCTG
>NC_054699.1:25408480-25475872 GCF_016097555.1 Gigantopelta aegis | reverse complement strand
AGCAAACCATAGTCCTACCCGGACTTTCATACCTGGTTTATTTTTAAGTAGTTGTTTTCCTAGACTTGTATTCCTACCGGACTTAAATTCCTTCTACATAAGTGAGAGAAATACTTGTCCGGCAAATTAGATGTCCGTTTGTTATACACTGCAATTTGCACGAGCTGTCAGAAAGACTCGAGGAAAAAAGTAAGGTTTTGGCAGCCTTTCCTCGTAGTGTGATGGTACTCTTAAGATTATTGTGGGTTCAAATCTTTATATATAAAAAAAAATATTTAAGTTTGAGTATCAATTTATTTTGTTTACGTCATAGATTTGCAGATCAGACACGTGAGTGAATTTTTGTGATCGTCTTACATTTGTGTTAGCATATTGAAGTGAGACGAGCATCTTGCTTTTTTCAAAAGTATATAATGCAAATGCAACTACAGATATAAAGTAGGCTATATGTCAGGTGTAAAAGTTCATGAGTAGTTAGACTGTTTACAAGTATATCTGTAAATTATGTGTGCATATTATTGACAGTATGATAGTTGTTCAAGGGTTACTGTTTTGTTTTAGTCGTGTAGTGACCTATTGATCTGTTAAAGCCCACTCTTAATCACTGATATTTCTATTAATTGATAAACCTTAAAGGAAACATGTCACGTAAACCATATTTGGCACCAACCATGTACAATTAATTATAAATTGAATCACCTAAAAAAAAAATTTATAAAAAATTAATTACTTAAAATATCTCCATAAAAGAACCCCAGATACGAGCTCTTAGCGGAAATTGCCGATCTTTAATGAGCAAGGCGATCACGTGGTCCGTGACGTCAGAGACGAGACGCTTGATCTGAAAAGCCTTACACTTAGCATTAGTCGGTACCGCTCACAAAGAATCCAAGACTAGCAGAGCTTACCAAAAAAAATGAATGTTCGTTCGCAAAACATTTTGCCATATCAGTTTGAGCCGTTGGTAAATGAAGAAAGACACATATTTATTAACAACTTGATCGGAAAAGAAAACGGATAGCGAGCGGAGGGTGGAACACCGATGGGTGCCAGCCCATCAGACGCAGATTTGGCGTATCTTGGCTAGGTACGGGTTTGGACGGTAATGACTAGTAGTAGGATTTACCTAACTTTTTGTTTGTAACCGCTGTGTACGCGATTTTTGTATTCTTTGTCATTTATCTACTTCTTTTATTTCTGTGGAAGTGAAATTACATGAATAACGCGGACATTCAGCGTGTGTGTGTGTGTTCAGAACCTTCAAACGGTGTCCGACCAAGTATACGGTATAGGGCATAAAGTGATATAAGTGATACTGTTATAGGACAATGTTTCTAAATTGCACACAACAATAGTATTGTTTTGTTAGTCCCAAAACCATTACCATTTTGTTCTTACGTGGAACCCAAATTGAAATTCATTTTTTTTTAAAAACCAAAATTTAAAAGTTTTCTGAAAGAAAGCCTTTTCCCCACCACAATAGTTTGTTGGCTTTGTTTAGGTTTTTTTTATTTTTAAACTCATATATACATTGTAGTCAGTGCTCTCTTCTCTCCTCCCCCCCCCCCCCCCCCCCAATATATAAAATTTCTGGATACGCCAGAAGAGACGGGGGTGGGGAGAGGCGGAGGCCATGCCTCCACCCCATGTCTTATCAAACCTTTTTTTTTTTAAAGTAAGTTTTAGTGTGTTTTTTACGACACCACTAGAAGCACATTGAATTTATTAACATCAGCTAGCCTATTGGATATCAAAAACATATGGTTCAGTATTTTTTTAACACATTATTAAGGCAGAAGGAATATAGACATTGGGTTGGGTCTGAGGGCACTTCAAGGTTCGGGGCCCATCACCCCCCCCCCCCCCCCCCCTCCATGAAAACCTAAATTACATGACAAATAAAATTTTAAAAAAATCCATTAGTAGCAAGTGAACTTTGTGTACCAACCCACAAGACAGGATAGCACAATACTACAGTCCTTGATATACAGAGTCATGGTGTAGAACTGGATGGAAAGAAAGACAGTGTTTTATTTCAACATAGTTTTATTTAGGGGGGGGGGGCTTATATGACGTCAGACATTGGTTTAATGGATGGATGGAACGAGAAGGTAGTCCAATGGGCCAATCCTAAACACGACAGGGCATGAGACCAGTGGGTTATTGTCCCACCCATTTTTTACAAATAATTACACACATACATATTGTAGGTCCCCTCCCCACTCCAATATAAAATCCTGGCCAGTTTGCATCAATTTGAATGTCCTTTATTTTTTTCTTTTCTTTTTTTCTTCAAATATAAACATTCACAATATAACACTAATTTGGCCCTGCTAACACATTTCATAATTTCTGGCACAATGCCCCAAAACCCTTTAGAGATTTCAGTCCCTTTGGGAAACTCGATCATTTGGTTGCCATCTGAAAACTCACGAATCCTTTTTTAAATGTTGTAATGACTGGATCCACCTCTGTGCTGTAATATCGGTGCTCATTTTACTTTTGAGTGCTCAAACAGCTTGTGGGTATGGAGTATTAAGTTAGTTTTGAGTGCTTACCCCGAGAATCAAACCACCTCAGTGTACCCACCAAAAATGGTGACATTGTTGTAATTTACTTTCAATTGCCGAAGAAGCAATTCAAAGAATACTATTACCTCAAGAGATGTTTGGCAGTCATTTCTGGTTTTTCAGTAGGTCATGATAAAAATAATAATAACAATAATAATAAACAAATGATGATAAAATAATAATTTATTATTTGGACATGTATATAAATATTAATTACGGCCCCCCCCCCCCCCCCCGCCACACCCAGCACACACACAACCAACACGCGTAATTACTAAGGGCTGTTCCATGAAAGATGGAGGGTGTCCGGTTTTAGATACCCACCACCCAAAAATAAATATGCTTTAAATCATGTATGCATAGAAAAATTATACATCACCAAGTGTAAAATAGTTATTGTGCTCTCCCACCTGTTGGATCAATTTGTGGAACCTCCCTAAAGAATTTAATATCAAGCATATTCCTATGAAGTCTGGGCTTTTAGATTGCAACGAAGCTAAGGTGATAAATGCTTTACTCCAAATAAGGATACCCAACATAAAACATGCCTCAATTAAGTACAACATGCCGGCCCTTTCAGTAATTGACATAACATTACAGTATTATAAGACCTTGATGTACTTTAAAAAAAAAATCCTGTTGTGTCCAAATTAAGATATCTAAAGCCCTGTCAACTATTTTCTTCTGGGGTAGGGGAAGTGACCAGATTTGTACAAATACAGCTATTAGAAACTACATTCATCCTTGTTCGTCCAGATAAAGTGTTTTCATATGTACATGTACTCATTTCACAAACATTTTTTAACAAATCAAAAATAAAAGCCAGCCTTTTTTCTTGGTAGGTTTGAGTTTCCAGAAACATACAATTTCTTTTCAAGGCCTTTCCATAAGTATTTTACAATAAATAATAATAAAAAAACCAACACACATTACAAATAAAAACATTAAAAAATAATATACATCTACTATTTATCAATAACGGGGTGTTTTTTTTAATCGTAAAAGGGATTATGGTAATATTAATATTATATCAAGTCCATTGTTACAAAATGCGTGCTTACAACTTGCTCATATTATTTATTTTTCAACATCCAATGTGTTTCTGATCTTCTCAGTGTATGTAGTACCTATTATGTACTTAATAAAACTAGGGTCTGCTGTCTTTGTGGAGAAAAAAGTTGGAAAGAAAAGTAGGTCAGTTACTTTTAATAAAATATTCATGACATCTTTAAGAATACAATCCATTTCCTTCACTTTTGGTTAATAAATACATGTTTGTTTTTCAGGTGTGACTGTGGTAATTGTGCCTTGATGGCCACTGTAGAAGAATGCCTATGTTGTATGGAGGTGCCAGCAGCTAGATACAAGGCCGACATGGCAGAGGTTGAGTGTGTGTCACAGCACGAGGGATTTATTGTAAACTGCCTCAACATGCATGTCTTGGGAGTTGGCCATGTTGGACTATGTTCGTATGGACGACCACTCGATGACAATGATCCCATTCACGAGGTAAGAAGAACAATCTGATTCAATTTACATAATTGTATCCATTTGACACAGTAAAAATTAATGGTCAAATGCAGCATAGTAGACCCTGGCATAGTTTAGCATACAATTTCATCTTTTTAATGCATTTCCTAGAATAGCTCTATTGTACACATAAAAATATAAAGTCATGTGATATTATTTAAATGCCAATATTTTCAAGGTACATGTGCCCTCACAAAATGACCTTTATTTAATAAACAATTAAACATGGTCACGTTTTAGTTTCTAAAGATAATTATTAGAACAACAATCATCTGATGCAAACACATTGAAACAGTAATGTTTCCATAAAATATGCATGATGTATTGATATTTACAATTTCTTTGCTGTTTCTTCCTTTACAGATATGTTGCTTATAGACGATTTGCGAGATGGATTGGTCAAAGAAATCGCCGTGTGCTTCCTGCATGTTGTTGTTGTGAAGATTAGAGACAGTTTCCCATCAGAAATCTACACCGGCTTTCAATATGCTAGACCATAAATAAATTAATAAAAATGTTCATAACACTATAATATCTTGTTTTGGTCATCACTTGATATTCATCACATAAACAGCTTATCAAATAGCATTGAATCGTGATCTGTCTTTGTCTTTGCACAGCTTCTGTTTTCTCCACTCTGTGATAGTCATTTGTTTAGAATCCAGGCATGCTTGACATTGTCTGCTTGACATCTGTTCTTGCAACTCCGTAATTATCCAGCTGGTATCGTCTTTGCATTAAAGATTCCATCAGTGTATCCACATACTCTGAAAATGAAGTTTATTAAAAATATGAAAACATATAAAATGAAGCAACAGGCATTATACTGTTGATTAGTTCTTCCTTGTAATATAATAATGGTATATTTGAGCACACCTCCAACATTTTATACTATAGCTACTAGTATTCTGTGTCGAAGATCTAATAATCTTGGGAGGAACCTGTAACTATCACAAAGGCTACATTTATTATTTATCATCTGCAGCAGGTACTTTATATGCAATTTTCACATATATGAGATAGTAAACAGTACAGTATGTGGCAAATAGACATACAGCATTTTGTCTGAATGGGGAATAACACTGGTTGAGGTAAATACTCTACTATCTCACCCTGAATCTATAATATATATGTAGTTTAATGTACCAAATATTATTACTGTGCAGTGTTTACTTACTGTAGCTAGAGGATTCCTTCACAGCTTTTTATGACCGCATCCTTTCCTTTCTTTGCTTTGGGATAAACCAATCGCCAACATAGATTGCCATCCTTTGTTACGACTTGAGCTTTATTTCCATTTTCGTTATAATGGAAAGCAGCAAGATGCAGTCTGAAAATTAAATGTATATTGTATATCAACAACCATATTGGAGAAACATCTGATATTTGTATCATGTATGGCTATTTGTTACCTATTGGAGAATGGTATTGGGCGTTCTCATTATGCGATTAGTTGCACAACTTGTCGTATGCAATCAAACCGTACTGTGCGAATACCTAAATCAGAACGACTACAGTCTTGTATGTTCTGATTATTGTAGGGCTGACACTTGGGTGTGACCCATCTCTTAACGAGAATGCTGCTTTACGGTTTACAGAGAAGTGAGAGATATTGCTATTATTACCCCAGAGGTCACTCGTAGCGGGAATATTTTTCATATTTTCTCAGTGAGAAATATTCTGCATTGGTTTATCGAACAGTATTATTGGATAATTTGACGCTTCCAAACCAATTACCTTGTTGGTACTAAATATGACATCACGATTTGGCAAACACAAAATGATGTCATGTAGTTTAAAGAGTGCGTTTTATCCTTTGTATTTGGTTTTAAACTTATAACAAAATGTAATTTTAATGCAATTCATTTGTAGTAGATGTAATCATTGAGCGAGTCTATTGTTTGTTTAATTAGCAGCTCGGAGAAACTGAAAGTACAAGAGAATCTTGCAGGGTATTATCTGCTTAATTAGCAGTTAAAAGAATCTGAAGGGATATTTTACTCCTGGTACAATATAGCCTTGCAGGGGATTGTCTGCTTAATTAGCAGGTCATCCTTAGCATGAGTAGCCTATGTGATTACTTGAATTTGGGCCTCTTTGGGCCTTTTCTTGATCTCGAATAGAATCGGTATTAAACAAATATATCTTTGTAGTATAATGAGTAATTAAGGTAGGAGCAATTTATTGTAGTTGTCCACATTTTGTTTCGGACCACCCCAATACATAGGGGCGAAACGACTCATAATGGAGGACGAAACGACTCATTCTAAGGGCGAAATGACTCGGGGCGAACGGGAATAAGGGCGAAACGACTCGGGGGCGAATAAGAATAAGGGGCGAAACGACCCGGATTCATTACATATAGTAGTATAAGCATGTCAGGCCTAATTTCATTTTTCGTATAAAAAAAAAAAAAAAAAGACTTATAAAGTGAAAAGTAAAATGTGCCAGGACGTGACAAAAATGGACATCACTTTTTTAAACACTGCAGTTATTTCCAAAAACTCTACTCTCCTGGTAGAATGTTTGCTTATTGAAATACACTGTTTAATACAATATCCAGTCTATTTCTAAATGCCATATAGCAAATTACTAAAAAAAATATCCTGTATGATGTAATATTTACTTTTTAAAATTTCAGTACGAGCCAGGACGTGACATTTTGTCCAGTTCACTTAAACAACTAATAAATGATATGTATATCAAATACTACTGATGAAACAATGTTAATTTATGAAACCAATTATATTTACTGGTTTTAAGTGTTTTCATTATCAAAATAAGTTCATAAAATCCTAATTAATTGAACTGTCGAGCAAAAATAAACTTCTCATACAATATTCATATAATATAGTTTTATAACCAGTACCCATACCAGTTGTCAACAACATCGTTATCCTGAAGTTGCTAAGTCTGGTGATTTTTGTCTTATCTTTACAATACATGTACAAACTAAACAGACGAAGTATAGACGAAGTATAGGTATTACTTTTTCGTTGGCTGCAGCATCAACTTTTGCATTTAGCTCAACACTGATTGTACAAATGTAGCTACATTTCTCATAAATTATATGTCCTGCATCAGTAAAGCTGCATTTATAGTTCTATCTATGAATGTTCATCCCAGTGCATGTCAAAATTTATTATTTAAAAATGTTAATAAAAAATTTTGAAGTTTAATTTTTTTTAATGTTTAAAAAAAAAAAATAACATTCATTGAGATGGATATATATCTACGGATGCACTATTAATGACACTGAATAAGTTTATGGTAGGCAAGACATTTAATTCTGTAGAATTATTGTTTGCAATTTATTATATATTTTTAGATAATATATTATATTTTGCCTTTTGTTGGTATTTGTATGATAATCTGATTTAATTCGAATTCAAAATATAAACCCCAGTCAGTAAAGAAATTATAGTTTTTGGACAGTTTCTTCTTCTGTTCATCATTATCTGATATGCCAAACCGTCAACAATGTATATTAATATAAATAATTAAACTGTTGATGATTGACAATAGCAACAATCTCAACGACACAATTGATTTGAATTCCCCCAACCCAAGTTTTATCTTGTATCATGTATCTTTATCGATTATATCCTCAGGGCTTCTAGAATTTTTATAAAATCCACTAGCCATGGGATCAGTGATTTTATAAATTTACTAGCTCTACTTTACTTGAAAGTTAATACAATTTTACTAAATAACAGTAATAATCAAATATGTCACCTAAACTCTAAAAAACACTAACATTGAGGGGTTGGGGCAGGATATTCATATTTACAAAATAGACTTAACTGCAACATTTAACCCAAAAAATGCCATTGGGCATGGCAATAGTAGTTATTTACTAGCCCAACGTTGAATATTACTAGCCATGGAAGTGGGGCTACCATATATCCTTCACTGGACAAATGTTGGTTTATATATTCCAATACATGTTTGATACCTGTATCTGTTAATGAATAAAATATTTTAGCAGCACATATTGTATTTGAACAATTCTTTGACACAATACTAATTGTATGTGTACACCAGTTTGGATTCATAAAATGGATGTATTTGGTATGAATACAATATTCTGTAAATTGGTGGATTATCAATAATTAACTTTCTGGTCAAAACATAGAATTAATTGATAATAGTATTTTTGTATCTACATAAATCCATGTTAAATATTCCCCCGGAACATACAGTTTCTCTCTTTCCGATTCGTGCTGGTGAGAGCAAAAATATTGAAAATAAAAGTAATTTCTTTTAGGTACACGTGCATTATCTAGTCCGTTAAGAGGGAAGGTAACCCTAATATTTATAAGTATTTATAATGTGTCAAAGGAAAGTCCTAAATTATCAAATTACTGTGTAATTATTGATAATGAAAAAAACCAAACACTTCTATTGGAAGTTGGGATGGAAGTATTTCGACATGCACAAGAAAATGAAATGAACAGATAAACTTACCTCAGCTTGTCTTCGTTTAGCATATGCCCCTCGTGATGTTTTTGGCGTCTTTGGCTCTTCTGGTGCTAGTAATAGGTGAACATCAGGGATAGCTGTTACAAATAATTTTGCTCTAGCATTACGATATCCGTAACTTGCTTTCGTTGCTGGAAAAGTCTCGTAATTTGAAGGTGAAAAATGTACGGAACACAAAGTACTATACGGCGTTGGTGTCCAATCTTTTCTTTTGCAATAAAATATCCACGCCTTTCTTCGGATACAATCCTTTGGAAAACCGAAAAAGATAATCCCGATCCTTTAAACTGTTTATTTTGACACCCAAAGGCCGCACAGTACGGCATTGTTGGGCTCTGAAAAGATCATAAGCCCCTTACTCCATATATAAACAATGAAAGAGTATAGCGGCTCTGACGTCACTTCCGTTTTTTTCCGAAAGCTTACGGAAAAATATGCATAAATCATACTTTGATACTGATCGGTGTAATTTCTTCGTTTTAAGATAACTACACGCATTTTATTGTTATAAACTTATTTGTATATTATTTTTATATCATTTTGTTTTTAAAATGAGCTATAATGTGGTTACGTGTCATGTTTCCTTTAACAACATCACTAGAGCACATTGATTTATTAAGCATAGGCTATCGCATGTCAAACATTTGATAATTTTGACATTTAGTCGTAGAGAGAAAACCCGCTACATTTTTCACTAGTAGCAAGATATCTTTTATATGCACCATCCCACATATAGGATAGCACATACCACGGCCTTGGATATACTAGTTGCTGTGCACTGGCTGGAACGAGAAATAGCCCAGTGATCCCCCGACGGGAATCGATCCTTGACCAACGGCGCATCAGGTGAGCGTTTTATCACTGGGCTACGCCCTGTTCCCTATCACAGGTACGTAAAATTAAAATTTAGAATACAATTCAATATCTCAAAAAAAGTTCAAAACAAGTTCAGGATGGAATGATTGCATCACATTGTCCTATCTAAAAGTATCCTTTTTCGTTTGTTTAAGATCAACATTTAGTTAAAAGGTTCAGTAATGCTACTGTGAAGTAGGGATGTTACCCCATAAACATCGGGAGCATGTCTTTGTCAACAAAGAAAATTCGTTTTGTTTAACGACACCACTATAGCACACTAATTGATTGACTGACTGACTGACTGACTGACTGACTGATTGATTTATTGATTAATCATAGTTTATTAGATGTCAAACATTCAGTAATTCCGACATGTAGTCATCGGAGGAAACCCGCTACATTTGTTCTAATGCAGCAAGAGATCTTTCATATGCACTTTTGCACAGACAGGGAAGCACATACCACGGCCTTTGATATATCAGTTGTGGTGCACTGGTTGGAATCTCTCTCTGAGAGTTAATAAAATTAATAAATTTCAAACACTTCCATTATACGGGTCATATAAATTCGTCAGTTGGACATTTATTTTTGATATGCCGTTTCTGGCATATCACTTTGAGAGTTAATATAATAACTACATTTCAAACACTTACATTATACGAGTCGAAAACTTCGTCACTTGGACATTGTTTCTGATGTGCCGTTTCTGGAATATCGCTGTCATCAAAATCAAGAAGGGCGGTTAGCGGCAGTCCGTCTGACACACCAGGCACAACTTCTACCAAGAGCCTAGGCCACGGTCTGTTACTGTTACACACATAGCAGAAGATGTTTTTGTAATAGCCTTTCTTTACTGGGAAGAAGAACATACTGCACGCTCTGACGACGTTCTGGTCGTAGTACCACCAAATGCCCGTCACGTTACACTTGTCAATCGGGTGAGCAGGGTGATGCGAGCACACTCGAGTTCCGGCCATTCCTTTTGGCTTTAGAGCAATACTGCAACCGTGGCTCTCCATTGCCCTTTGATAGACCTGCAGATGATCTTTTGATGTGGCAAATAAGCTATAGTTACGACACTTCACAGACATCTTCCATGGCTGGTATGTAGACACGCCATTGCACTCTGCGCAATATCTGTTCCTGTAGGTGATGTTGGTTTCTGCGTCCGTGACCGGAATTGCTGTCAGTTCTGATGACGTACTGTTTGACAGACAGTCCATTTCAAGCTTGACGTCAACCACGGGCTGCGGGCAAGATCTAGCCGTGTAGTATAACGGTCTAATTAAATACCTAGAGTTGTGACGGTCAACACAGTCCTCGTTCCGTGTAGGAGCTCTTGTTCTGTTCTCGCGGACATATTTGTCCAAGCAGCAGTCCCCGTACGCGTAACAGAGTCTGTCGCAATAGCAATTTGAACACATGCTGTTCGGATAGTTTCTATGGACGTTCGTCTCGTTGCTGCAGCTTCTTCGACAATATAGCTTGATGATAATTACAATCTGCGACATCAGGTCGAGGCGAGCATCTTCTTCAGACAGGAAATCAAATGGTGACTTTTTCGTAGGTACTGGATCAGAAATCCGTGTCGTTAGTATGGATTCGGTGGTCGTAATTGGCGCACTCAAGTCCACGTTTGTAGTCATATTTGGCGCACTCAAATCCACGTCTGTAGTATTTGGCGTACTCAAGATCACGTCTGTAGTCTTATTTGACGCACTTAAATCCACGTCTGTAGTCTTATTTGGCGCACTCAAATCCATGTCTGTAGTCGTATTTGGCGCACTCAAATCCACGTCTGTAGTATTTGGCGTACTCATGACCACGTCTGTAGTCTTATTTGACGCACTCAAATCCACGTCTGTAGTCTTATTTGGCGCACTCAAATCCATGTCTGTAGTCGTATTTGGCGCTCTCAAGTCCACGTCTATAGTCTTATTTGGCGCACTCAAATCCATGTCTGTAGTCGTATTTGGCGCACTTAAGCCAGCGTCTAGGACAACAATGACCAATATGTATGTAAATATTTCTTTCAAAGAAAACATCTTCCGTTGTAGGAATAACTGCTATGTTCCGTTGTAGGAATGACTGCGTCCACCTTTTTCTTGGATGAACGAATATTTAACGACACCCCAGCACCATCGGCTTGTTGAGTGTTATATGTTGTTGTTTTTTTTGTGTTTTTTTGTTTTTTTGAGTCCGGTAAATCTTTTCTGTCGACTTATTTTCTTTTGAGATAATATCGTTATATTTATATATTGTTAAAGAAGCTTTCTACAGATGCTGCTTATTGGCTCTTACTGACAAAAAGTCAGCTTTCTATAGTTATTATATGTGTGCAATTTGCGGTTGTGATATATCGAAGTAATTAAATTGTCTTTGCGTCTATACACTTTACGGCAATCTGATTGGTCCAGAGAAATAAGAAATAATTTAAGACACGCCTACCAAGCCACGCCTAAACATATTTAGATACATGTATTTTGAAGAAAACACATGAGAAAGATACAAAAGCAATAACATTGTGACACAGATACCAGATAAAGTAATGGGAAATGCTATAGCTGAGTTGACATGTATACGTATTGATAATAATAATAATAAAAACCCTATTTGCTAGTGAAATGAGACTCGGTCAATGGCCAAAGAAATGTAGGTACGTTCACACTTGAAACTTACTCGACAGTATAAATGTTTGATATGTTCCTTTCATTCAATCAGGCCCTTTTAAGGGCCCCTATGGGCAACCTAGGGAGACATATCAGCACCACATAGGTCCAATTAACGAGCTACTCTCGGCCTATTAAATTTCAAACCTATACGTAGCTCCCTACCTTTCCATTTAGATCGACCGTTCAAAATTGCGCCTAAATTCCTTCTTCAAAAATGCGCACCCATTCTCTTTGGCTTAATCCTACGGGACATTCCAAATTCCATAGTACCATACCACCCTCGGCCTGTTACCAGCTACGGTCGGACTGCTGGTGCTCTTTTGCACTTGCCACTGCAGGCGGTCCCCCACCTTTCCTGTTCTGGACGGATGAGCCGGCCGAGGCCGGCACCTGTGCCTAGGACAGGCGTGCGCTACAACAGCTTGCACTAAATGTGCACGTTAAGCAATCATTCCATTCCATACCTCATTCGACCAACTTTCCGGAATGTTCCGAAAAATTCTGAATTTTAATGCCATACCCGGATTTCCGGAATTGATGCCAAATATCTGGATTTTGTTTCAAATTCAAAACAAAAAAATTTAAGCAACTAATTCATATTACAATCTACATTTCAACCTGAACTCGGTATTGTCTTCAGTTTTGTGCTGTTACTAAGACGTTTGTCTATTTGCTGTATTTGACAACAGCCGACCAATGAAAATGTTTTTGATAATCGAGTTAACTGAAGCCGTGTGTGAAATTTTCCTTACTTGATATGTAGTGCATGTAGGCCCTATTCCTTTAAAAGATATTTTAAATTGCATACTTTTGTTTCTACAGGGCAGACATCGGTTCTATGGCGATGCATACAACTTCGCCACGGTGGGTAAAAACCTGGATATATAACAGAAAAACCTGAATATATAACAGAAAAACATACGAAAATAAAAGAAACGGATTCACAATTCTCTTCTTTTCGTATGTTTTCACATGCAAAATATCACTAAATAATATTTGGCCATCAGTAAGCACTGACCCATTCATGACATTAATATACCTACCGATGTTGTCAGGGCCGTATCTAGGAATTTTTGTTGGGGGGGGGGGGGGGGGGCAACGGAGTAGTTAATAGTCTAAAACTCCTTTTCTTTAAGTTTCTATAATGCTTTGCGAATGTTTTCGTGGGGGGGGGGGGCAACTGTCCCACATGCCCCCATGCTAGCTACGGCCCTGGTTGTTTTATTCAAGTAAGTTAAAACCGTAAACAATGTAATTTTTTACAAACCATTGCTAGTTTTTGCCGCGATGTTCTTCTTCACACTGGCACCCCAAAGGTACTACACCAATAGTAATGTAAGCGTAATGCAGAACGGCAGCCAGTCTTAGTGTGGGTACCAGACGTTTCGTATCCGATTCAGTTGACCACAAATCAGTTCGACCGCACTGATGAAATAGTGGAAATGTACCTACATTATGAATAATATTGGTCCCAAGTTACTTTGTCACTTTATTACTAATCTGTAGGTGGGAGTGAAATTGTACTACAATATTTGCTAATAAAATGGGCTTTTGGTGTTTTCTTGTGATGAGTTTTGGTGTGTGTGTGCGCGCGCGTGCGTGTGTGTGTAGTAATGCTGTTAATTGCTCAACTAGGTATAGTAACTTTATTTACTAAACAAACCATAAAGTAGGGCCTAGGCCTACACCTAAAAAGGAAGTAGAAAAAATTCTGCCACTTATGTGGATTGATTTATACTGTTATTATTGAATACATAACATTCCAATAAATAATACAATGTTGTATTGTTATGCATCTCTGTGGTTGTTATTTTACAAATATGTCAAATATGGCGCTGTTTAAATTATTTTTATTATTATTAAAATGGCGTTTTCGCGTGCTTTAAACTATTGTTTTGAAAAGGGCGTTCGCGCGCATAAAAATTAAAATATCAGAAAATTCCGGAAAAATATTTCCATTAGGTTGGTCGTCCTGTCATTCACATTCACAAATATAAACTAAACACGACAGTTCCTTCCAATTCCTTCTAATATGAAAAAAACAAAACGATCCGTTTAAAATGCACACATTTGCTAGACGAATTGGCGTCATTTACCAAATGACGTCATTTTAAAATAACCTGATTCAAATAAATAGTGAATGAACGTTTGCATTCGTACGCGACATAGCATATTTGAAGTTTACACAAACAATACTACAGGTGTATTTAAAGCTAAACAAAATAGATTCAGTTATGTATTGTTAACCTATGCATATAAATTTAATTATAAGAATTGACCGCAATATTTTTTTGGTTCATGCAATTATGAACCGAAAAAACGTTGTACTTTTATATGACCCTCTACGCGGGAAACCAAAAAATAACTGCGGTCAATTCTTAAATGAACCGAAAAATAAAAACGATGTATGGCCCACTACGCGGAGTCATACAGTGTGCACATCATTTTTTCGATTCGTACTTGCTTGAACCCAAAAATAATTGCGGTCAATTCTTAAATAACATATATAAATTTATATATCTTGAAATACATTAGAATCGCAATATTGCGGATTCATAATGCGGTCATTAGCTCATTTGTTTGTTTTTTTCATCTCAAATGAATTTTAATAATCTTCACACTTTTAATCAGTAATATGATCTGGAGGTGTGAATAAATGAATGGATGAATGTTTAATGGCATTCCAGCACGGACAAATGCATCTGCTATTGGGTGTCAGGACCCAATTTCACGATTAGAACATCGTAAGCGTAGTTTTGCACGTAAACGTAAATCTACGACTGGAGAGCATTTCACAAAGAAGTAAGTTACGAGTAAAGTTAGACGTAAATCTAAGAGTGCCCTCGGCCACAACTAGTGGCGCACGTAAATTGCTACGCCCATTTCGATAATTCATAAAATTTTAACACGTTTTGTTTTTGTAAAGCGTTTAACAAATTATCTCCCTTTAATAATCACGTGACACCCAGTTTTGTTACCCGTGTCATTTGATCCACTCAGGGCGGGACTTAGCTCAGTCGGTTGAGTGCTCGCTTGGGGTGCCTGCGTCGCAGGATCGAACCACCTCGGTGGATCCATTTAACTGATTGGTGGGGGGGGGGGGTCTGGTTCCAACCAGTGCATCACAACTGGCCAAAGTCCGTGGTATGTGCTTTCCTGTCTGTGGGAAAGCGGATATAAAAGATCCCTTGCTGCATTAGGAAACAAATGTAGCGGGTTTCCTCTGACAACTACTTGTCAAAATTACCAAATGTTTGACATCCAATAGCTGATGAATAATAAATCAATGTGCTCTAGTGGTGTCGTTAAACAAAAACAACTTTTCTTATCCACTCAATATTTTTTTTTTTCAAATAGCGTTCAATTAAGACGAGTCTGCATATTTTCTGATGTATGCAAATGTATGCAGCAATAAACCAGACGATATTTTCCCCCAGTACCTATTTCCTGTGCCAGCTCCCATTAAACGCAGGGATGTACCGTGGTCTGGACATGGGGACGGGAATGGGGTCGAAACTTAACCTAGCTGACCATTCCCTATATTTTATATGAATAAAACCAAATATTGCGTTGTAAACTAATAATAATAATTTGTCAAAAAAAACAAAAAAAACCCAAAGATTTGGCCTCAAAGGGTTAGGTGGGTCATGATATGTAATCCCCCAGCTTGGGCCACGTCCCCAAACATGCCTTTTTAATAAATTATTTCACTTTGAGGGTTTGGCTTAAAATATTAAAACAAAATTTAATTTTTTAACATTTATAGCTGCCGTATTTAAAGCTGCCGTGTCTATATTATTATTATTAGTAGTAGTAGTAGTAGTAGTAGTAGTAGTAGTAGTAGTAGTAGTAGCAACAGCAGAATCAGTAGTAGTAGCAATAGCAGTAGTAGCAGCAGTAGGAGTAGCAGTAGCAGTAGTAGCAGTAGGAGTAGTAGTAGTATTGTAGTAGTAGTAGTAGTAGCAGCAGCAACTGCAGCAGTAGCAGTAGTAGCAGTAGCAGTAGTAGCAGTAATAGTAGCAGTAGTAGTAGTAGCAGTAGCAGTAGCAGTAGCAGTAGCAGTAGCAGTAGCAGTAGTAGTAGCAGTAGCAGTAGTAGTAGTAGCAGCAGCAGTAGCAGTAGCAGTAGTAGTATAACATTAAACTGTCCTGAAAACGAGTCTCTTTGCGTCTTCATTACGAATATAACCGGCCTCGGTGGCGTCGTGGTTAGGCCATCGACCAGTGATCCATAACTGGTTCAACAGAGGCCATGGTTTGTGCTATCCTGCCTGTGGGAAGCGCAAATAAAAGAGCCCTTGCTGCTAATCGGAAAGAGTAGCCCATGTAGTGGCGACAGTGGGTTTCCTCTCAAAATCTGTGTGGTCCTTAACCATATGCCTGACGCCATATAACCGTAGATAAAATGTGTTGAGTGCGTCGTTAAATAAAACATTTCTTTCTTTCTTTCTTTCTTTGATTACGAATATATGTGGATCCCTTTCGGACCTCGGCTTATTTGCCTTGCACAAACTCATATTGCTCCTTTTATAATTCTATGACACCCCTCTCCCCTTTACAAATGTCTAGATCCGCCCCTGCTATCAAACATATTATTTTAAAACTTATATTTGACGGACTGTACAATGTTTTACTTTCATCTTTTTTTAAATTCAACTTAATATTTTTTCTACAATTTAGAAATAAAAAATATATATCCATACACAAATGATTGCCTGCTCAACTGACTATTATTTCGATAGGGGTAAAAGTTGTCTAGACATAAAAAAAAAAATAATAATAATTAAAAAACCCCACCCCAAAACACCCAAACGTCATCTTGCATATTGCCTACACAAATAATAAACTCGTTCATGACGTAATAAACTTTCAGTTGCGGATCCAAAGGGTGGACATGACATTTTTTTTAATTCAGCCCCTTTTTGCAGTATATCTACTACTTTGTTGGAAAACATGAATTGAAATCACCATAATTGTTTTGGGGTTTTTTGTTTTGTTTTGTTTTTTGTTGTTTTGGTTTGTTTTTTTAAAGTGCACATCGCCTTGTCCAAATATAGGGAATTGGCCCATATATAGTGTTTTTAACTACATAGGTTAACATTTTCGCCTATAGGATTTCATTTGGTACAGTACAACCGTTGTGTTGGTATACCGGAAACGGTGGTTTCCAAACTTTATCAAGTTTATTCGTTCTTTCTTTTAAAAGTTATAAGTTTGTTTTGTTTAACGACAGTACTAGAGCACGTTGATTTATTAATAATCAGCTTTAGATGTCAAATTGCGGCTAAAAGAGTTGCAAAAGAAAATAGACGTAGATTTATGTGCAGAGTAAGTTAGTAGTCAGACTGAAAATACATCGGCTATTGGGTGTCAGGTTATGAAATTAAATCGGCTATTGGGTGTCAGACTATGGAAATACATCGGTTATTGGGTGTCAGACTATGAAAATACATCGGATATTGGGTGTCAGACTATGAAAATACATCGGATATTGGGTGTCAGACTATGAAAATACATCGGCTATTGGGTGTCAGACTATGAAAATACATCGGCTATTGGGTGTCAGACTGGTAAATGGATGCAAGACATTCACGATCATAATCGTTTTTACGTCATCCTTATTTTTATGGGGGTTTTTAAAAACATTTATAAAAGGAAAAACACTTCGCGAGGTATGCTAGATGGCGGGAGAGTTCATGCGTTTATGGTCAGTGAGTTACCCTGAGAGAAGAAACCCGTTGCTGTCACACAGGCTACAGAAGAATAAGTAGTAGTAGTAGTAGTAGTAGTAGTAGTAGTAGTAGTAGTAGTAGTAGTAGTAGTAGTAGTAGTAGTAGTAGTAGTAGTAGTAGTAGTGGTAGTAGTAGGGCCTAGTGGTGATAGTTGTAGTGGTAGTAGTATATGGAGATGTGGTAAACAAACCAGTAAAGTTTGTTTTGTTTAACAACACCAATAGAGCACATTTATTTATTAATCATCGGCTATTGTTTTGTAAATATTTCGTAATTTTGACATATAGCCTTAGAGAGGAAACCCGCTACATGTTTCCATTTGTAGCAAGGGATCATTTATATGAATCATCCCACAAGTTCAAGTTCAGGTTCTTTATTGCGTTAAGTTTTCCAACTTATCAGCATTATAACAATGAAATACAATATTATGTACAATAGTGCGGAACAATGGTGGAGAATGACTTACAGAAATACTTACACATATACAGATAAAAACAATCTATCTATATCTATATATAAACAATCAGCAATATGAGTCACACAAATATAGATATATTATATGAATCATCCCACAGACACGATAGCACATACCACGGCCTTTGATAATACCAGCCGTAGTGCACTGGCTGGAACGAGAAATAGCCCAATGGGCCACCGACGGGGATCGATCCTAGATCTACCGCACATCAGACGAGCACTTTACCACTGGGCTACGTCCCGCGCCTGTATTGTAAGAGTACTCTGGCAATGCTTACATTGGGATGGCCAGTGGCGGGTCCATAAAATCCATTTAGGGGGGAGTCAGTGACATGAGGGGGAATGCCAAGGGCACTTTGGAGGAGGTTTGGACGGGGATGAAAATTATTATATAATAAAAATTATAACTGTCGCAAAATATAAGGGAGGCTGCCCCTGCCCCTTCCCCCTAGATCCGCCTAAGGTACCTGAATATGAATGAATGTGTAACGACACCCCCAGCACGGTGTGGTACCCGTACCAGTGGCGGATCCAGAAAATCCATTATGGGGGGGCCCCAGTGACATGAGTTGGAATGCCAAGGGAACTTTGGGGGAGGTTTGGAGGGGGATCGTAAAAAAAGAAGAAAATTAATATATAATAAAATTATAACTATCGCAAACTTTAGGGGGCCGGGCCCCTATCAAACTCCCCCCCCCCCCCCCCCCCCGAATCGCCTCTGGGTACCTGCCCCCGATCAGCTATGTATGCGGCCCTGGTCCGTAGTCCGTACAGGAACTGATATAACGTGACACTTTCATTCATAAGTGCACAGCTGTACTTAGGCCGTGGTATGTGCTATCCTGTCTGTAGGATAGTGCATGTAAAATATCCCTTGCTACTAATGGAGGAATATAGCAGGTTTCCGTTCTAAGACTATAGGACAAAATTACCAAATCTTTGACATCCAACAGCCGACGATTAATAGATGAATGTGCTCTAGTGGTGTCGTTAAACCAAAACAAAGCTTTTAAATATTCCAATGTGTTTTGTAATTTAGTAAACTATGGAGTGGCAGTCCTCTTCGTGGTGGTGCAAAAAGGATACAATCTCCAGTAAAGGATCTCCTCGAGAGTGGCTGTCCTCCTATAGGGTGTATACTACCAAATCAAATCCCATAGACGACAATAGTAACATATTTGGCTAAAACTCCTACCTGCAACGTATCAACCGACATAAACGCCACGGATATAAATACTACCACCCCTTAAACTTAAAGTGAATCAGAAAAAAATGGGGGTCAAGCTGCTCGTTTCTGAGATAACGGGTAGCGTCTATGACTACCCTAGTTTCGCACAAAATTCAAGTACCTTTTTTTACAGGTACCCCATACATGTTTCAAGCACAAGGCTACTTGACACATTGGTACTAGATGAAATAAAATTGCACATTTGTTTTTACCCAGGTGAAACTATTATTTTTTACAACCAACACACTCACATTCATAACCAATCACAGGACTTGTGGTGTTCACTTCTCTATCAAAAGTTCGGTGCACCTCCAGCTTTGACCCAGCCGGAAGTTATTTGGTTTAGTACTACCTATAGACGAGGCACTAGATAGAGATTCGTTAGACTCTGCATTGTGCAGAGATACGGCCCTGATAACGTATTAGTTTTGTCGATCAGATATATGAGAAAAAAAAGAGTTAAAATAGCAAAAGCCGGTCATGATTAACCGACATTATGAAAAGAGACATTTAAAAATCAAAAGTTATTGTTCAGTAGATGTATAAAATGTATATATTTACGGAAACTATATTAGATCAGCGATATTGGTTTCTCCGAACAAATTAATCAAATTAATTAGTCAGCTAATAACTTATTCGTGCACAGAGTTTATTTACGACAGGTATGTTTTTTAATAATCTTTACATCTTTAATAAGTACGTTCATCTACAGAAGATCATATTACTCCACATGGTAGCCTAACCTACATTTATTTCAAGGAGATATGAGTCATTTGACAAGTACGCGTGAATCATTTAAAAAGTAAGCCGAAGACACAATAGCGTGTATAGCTTACCAGATTGGTCGCTGATCGAAAACCGTCTGCATTTGTTATCGCATAGACAACAGAACAGAACAGAACAGAACTTTATTTACTCTCAGGCCGTAAACCACGGCATATGAGATACATAATGCAATTATACATATATTTTGACAAGATGGCAAACGTATAAGTATTTCACATAAATAAATAAACAAACATACATACATACATAAATAAATAAATAAACAAACATACATACATACATACATACATACATACATACATACATACATACATACATACATATATATATACATACATACATACATACATACATACATATCCATATAGGTATTTTAGCCGGGGGACTTAAAGGTATTCATAATAAATTTACAGAAAATGGACAATTTACGAAGGACACCGGTTTTCTTGCTGTTGAAGATATTATAAAATGTATATGTATTGGGTTTTGACTGACAGTATTGTGGTAAGTAAATAATTCTGGATTCTTTAAAAAAAAAAAGAAGAAAAAAAAAAGGCATTTCAGTATTTAGTGGAACTCGTCTCCGATGTCGTTACTGTTGCAGAAGGGACATATTCTACCATGTAGTGGTATTCGTGTCCATCTACCTGTTTCAATGGGGGAGATTATGGTTTGAGAGTCTAAAACGTAATAATGGACACCAATGTTTTTTCTCAAGATATGAGAAATATGTCTCAAATGTAACACAATGTTTTAACAATTTGTAATTTGAAGCTTTTCCGGAATGATCGATATGACTGTACCATGTTTGTAGGAATTGATCTGTAAGTCTTAAAGAAATACATTGTTTAAAAAGTATAGCACTTGCAATTCTATTACATTGTGACATCCATATATACTCTTCAAAAGAAGAAACGCAAAACCACATTGTCGTAACATTTGGAGAATTGATTTAATTATTGAATGGTGAGTCCGATAATTACCAAATGTTGCAGGATTGTTCACAATTCACTCTAGTCCATTGTGAGTAAGTGATAGGACACACCACCAAGGTCAAGGTCATCTGGAGTCAATACCGGGTGTGGCCTCCGCGTGTGTTGACAACTGCCTGGCACCGCCTGCCCATTGAAGCAACCAGAGTACGGATGACGTCCCGGGGGATGGTGGCCCACTCGGCCTGCAAGGCTACTGCCAGCTCGGGCAGGGTCTGGGGCTGTGGTTGTCGCTGTCGGAGGCGTCGGTCCAACTCGTCCCATAGATTCTCAATTGGGTTCAAATCCGGTGATATCGATGGCCAAGGAAGGACATTAATGTTGTTGTTCTGTAGGAAAGCCGTTGTGAGACGTGCTGTGTGAGGCCTGACGTTGTCATGTTGGAACACTGCGTTGGCGTTGGCCATAACTGGAACGATGTGTGGCCGGAGGATCTGGTCAATGTAGCCCTGTGCATTCAGGTTGCCCTGCACGTGGACCAGGTCAGTTCTGCCAGTGTGTGAGATGGCTGCCCACACCATGACACTACCCCCGCCGAATCTGTCCACTTCCTGCACGCAGTTTGCCGCATAACGTTCACCACGACGCCTATACACGCGACATCTTCCATCATGACGTCGGAGCAGAAATCGGGACTCGTCACTGAACCACACCTGTCTCCATCGCAGTTGAGGCCATTGTCGATGAATCTGGCACCACTGCAGTCGGAGTCGACGGTGTTGTGGTGTTAAGATGACACCTCGAACTGGACGTCTGGCACGAACTCCTACCTCACGTAGGCGGTTCCGTACGGTCTGGTCGGATATCCTGCGCAAACCTGGTATTGCTGCGGCTGTGGAGGTGGCAGTAGTAAATCGTTCCCGAAGGTGGCGTACCCGGATGTAGCGGTCCTGCCCGGGGGTAGTGACCCGTGGTCGACCGGATCTAGGGAGGTCACGTGTTGATCCATGTTGCTGGTAACGGTCCCACAGTCTGGAGATGGTGCTTGGGGACACATGGAATGCCCTGGCAACGGCCGTTCTGGATTCGCCTGCGTCTAGTCGGCCGATGGCATTGTTTCTCTGCGGTTCACTGAGACGTGGCATGTCCTGGATTGTCAACTGTCGGCCAGACACAGAGGCCAGGCAAGCGAACACCCTGCACTTTTATACTGTCGGTGTTCATGTTGCACGTGCAGACAACGCACGTGCAGTGGTGACATGGTTTGCACGTGGCTGCGTTTTTGCGAATATTCACATTTTGGAACTTTATTGTACAGTAGCTGCGTTTTATCGAATGTAACCGTGGGAATGTGTTTGGGACATGCAATGACCTTATATTCACAAAGCATGAACCGGTAGGAAACATAAAATCGGAGTTATAACCCATTTGTACCCTTTTGCGTTTCTTTTTTTGAAGAGTATATATGTACAACCAATGTTATCCAATATTGATTTTACAAAGTCTATCCATTTATGTTTGTAAATATTATTATTGTAGCCATTCAACAACAATCTATAAACAAATAATGATAACGTGGACTGCTTCCCTGAACCAAAAAGTAATCATCCTTAGCTTTACAGTTATAGTTACGGGAAACATCCAAGTTCTCCACACAACATGTACAACGGTGTAGAATTCCTCACTGGTAACAGTAGTTTAAAAACATTATTATACAGTTTATCTATGGAAGCTAAACTTTCGAAACCCCATGTTTCGCATCCGTATAAAAGGACTGGTATAACCATGCAATCAAATAATTTAAGCTGACAGTGAATAGATATATACTACTCAAAAGAATTTAAGGGTCAGACGATATTTTCGACATTATTTTCTGAATGTCAATTATATTAGCTAGACCATAATGTTACGCATGGTATTGTTCCATTTTGACGAAAGTGGGTCTAAGCAACCCATAAATGAATTAAAATCCACTGTCATTGACACTGTCGACTAGTTCTAATGGCGAAAACATGCTTACATTTGCACGTAAATTAGGGCGAAAGCGAAAGGTCTGCTAAGTGCCCATAACTTGCTTTTTCACAAAGCGCTTCATTTGCACGCCCTGCACGTGTATTCCATGTTCCCAATGCTGAATTTCCGTATAATTGGAGCTTGCGTTCGTGTACGGTGCACACTCCAAATTCGACAATGGTACGACTTCAACTGACTATTGAAGATCGAGGAAGGGCTATTGCTTGGCTTCAGGATGGCAATACGCAAAGAAATGTTGCTCTGAGACTTGGTGTCAGTCAGAGTGTCGTTGGCCGACTGTGGCAACGGTACCAAGCAACGAATTCTGTTCGAAATCGCCCACGTTCGGGAAGACCCCGAAGCACTACAAATAGAGAGGACCGCTATATAACCAATATGGCTCTACGTCAACGCACAACCACTGCACGCCGATTACGTGACAATCTGCGGACTGCGACTGGAACTCGAGTGTCTGATCAAACCATACGCAATCGTCTGAGAGCCAATAATCTACGCTGCCGTCGCCAGGATGTTCGACCACCACTCCTACCACGTCACAGAACGGCCAGACGTCACTGGTGCACGCTTCATCTGCGGTGGCAACGTGTTAAGTGGGGTCGAGTGATGTTCACTGATGAGTCCAGGTTTAGACTCCAGTTCAACGATGGTCGGGTTCGTGTCTACAGACGTCCTGGGGAGCGCTTCGCTGACGTTAACGTTAGACAACGTCACAGGTTCGGTGGTGGCAGCGTCATGGTGTGGGGCGGCATCTCTATCCACCACAGGACCCCCCTCTATGTGGTGGATGGCAATCTGAATGGAATCCGCTATCTGAATGAGATTATCCGGCCGTTGGTTCTCCCAGGCCTTCAGCAGATTGGCGGCGGGGCAGTTCTGTAGGATGACAATGCCAGACCCCACCGCGCCAGGGTGGTAACGGACTTTCTCAGACAACAAGGTATCGCCAGGATGGATTGGCCAGCATATTCGCCTGACTTGGCCCCAATAGACAACGCCTGGGACGAATTAGGCAGGAGAGTTCGGGATAACCATGCCCCTCCGGCCAACCTTCATGATCTGAGTCAACTTCTTATGGCAGAGTGGCAGGCCATTCCCCAAGAGTTCTTCAGACGTCTGATCAACAGCATGAGGCAACGATGTGTCGAGTGTATTCGCGCCAGTGGTGGATTCACACACTATTAAACGAATGTTCTAATGTGTAAAATCCATGTTTGACAACCTTCAACTTTGACAGCATGTCATGTGACTTTCTTGTATACAGTGACGTTTATTTGTGGTTTTTTGTAAATATGGAACAATAAATTAAATTTTTGGTGTAGTTTACATCATCAATCTAATACACTCTGAAACTTATTTGGTTATAAATTTTTGACCCTTAAATTCTTTTGAGTAGATATTACAGCGTCTTCCTTGTTTGGGAACGAAGTACATAGCTTTATGTGCTTTTTCGTACAACATTTTTCTTGCATTAGTAAATTTATTTAATTTATGGAATACAACACCAAGGTATTTATAAGTATCTACTTCATCAAGTCTAGATTTTCCCAAATAAAACATTTTGTTGTAGTCCTTCTTGTGGTGCAACAAACTGCACCACATGGGACACAGGGCTGGCAGGCACTGGGTTCACAGCCCGCTAAAGGCTTCCACCCAGAGCGACTCATTGGGTAGGTGTAAGACCAACAGACCCTCTTCTCTCTCACTAACCACTAACAATTACCCACTGTCCTGGACAGACAGCGCAGGTAGCTGGTGTGTGTGTGTGCGCGCGCGTGTGTGTGTGTCTGTGTGTGTGTGTATGTCCAGGACAGCGTGCTTGAACCATAATTGGATATAAGCACGAAAATAAGTTGAAATAAAATAGAATATAAACAATTTCCTTTCGTCTGCGTCAATGGGCGATACGTGAGAGGTTTTATGGAAACCAGCCTTTAATCGACCTACACATTAGTTCAAATACGTTTGTTTTTGTTTAACGACACCACTACAGCATATTTATTTAGTTATTAATCATCGGCATTTTGTAATTATGTCATATACTAGTAGTTTAAAAACAAGAAAACCCGCTACATTGTTCTAGTAGTAGCAAGGGATTATGTGTATGCGATTTCCCGCAGAGAGGACAGTACATATCACTGCCTTTGATATACCAGTCGTGGGGTATTGGTTGGCACGGGGGAATCAATCGGAGAATGGGAAGAATATGCTCACCTTTCGCGAACACCTAATATCATCACTGTTTTACAGTGATTCGTGAGCGCATATCATCACAAGTTTACTTATTCCAACGAGTTCTGCCCTATGCTACATTTTGATTAAATAGTCAACTAGTCTGGGATTGGTAGTCCTCTGTGATGGTGCAAGAACAATGGAATTTCCAGTAATGGATCTCGGAAGTGGCTGTCCTCCAATAGACGAGTCACTAGATAGGAAAGAAAGAAATGTTTTATTTAACGACGCACTCAACACATTTTATTTACGGTTATATGGCGTCAGACATATGGTTAAGGACCACACAGATTTTGAGAGGAAACCCGCTGTCGCCACTACATGGGCTACTCTTTCCGATTTGCAGCAAGGGATCTTTTATTTGCGCTTCCCACAGGCAGGATAGCACAAACCATGGCCTTTGTTGAACCAGTTATGGATCACTGGTCGGTGCAAGTGGTTTACACCTACCCATTGAGCCTTGCGGGGCACTCACTCAGGGTTTGGAGTCGGTATCTGGATTAAAAATCCCATGCCTCGACTGGGATCCGAACCCAGTAACCTACCGATGGCCTAACCACGACGCCACCGAGGCCGGTAGTCACTAGGTAGATTCATGAAACAACCACTATTCTGCCAAATGCCCATTCGACTCTGATCACGGCACTGATCACGTATTATGATTCTGTCGTTCAGATGCACCGAGGCAATTCGATCCTACGATGCAAGCACCTCAGGCGAGCGCTCTACCTGCTGAGCTACACCCGGACCCCAAGGAATGAATGAATGAATGAATGTTTAACGACACCCCAGCACGAAAAATACATCGGCTATTGGGTGTCAAACTATGGTAATGCAAATAAATAAAGTGATGATCAATATCAATATAAAAATTCAAGACTTAAAACAAAAACAGTGTAAAGAGCTGTGCAAAAACACAAATATCACAGAATGTTACGGATACTGAATTTTACTCAAAACTTCAATTTTGTGCTGTATTGGCCATTCTCAAAGAGAATGTTACACCCCTGCACCACGGTGAGGTTACAGCACACGCAGGGGGACCCCAAGGAAGCAATGTTGTATTTAACAACGCACTCACCACATTTTAATTACGGTTACGTGATGTCGGACATATGGTTAAGGACCACACAGATAATAAGAGAGGAAAGTCGCTGCCGTCACGCAATGGGTAGCTCGAGTCACCTCCAGCCCTCCCCTCATTGATATTTATATATCCTTGTTGATATTGATATATCCTTATTGATACTGGTATATCCTTATTGATATTGATATATCCTTACTGATACTGATATATCCTTATTGATATTGTTGTATCCTTATTCATACTAATATCAATAAGGGGAGGGCTCGAGGTGACTCGAGCTACGCAATGGGTTACTTTTGCCGATTAACAGAAAGGTATTTTTTGTATGCAGCATCCCATAGACAGAATAGTACATGCCACGACCTTTGTTACATCAGTAGTGGAGCAGCCCAATGGGCCCACCGACGGGGATCAATCCTAGACCGACATCTCATCATGCGAACGCTTTAACACTAGGCTAGAGATGACAATTTTATATTGGAGTGCACCCACGTTTTGAGGGAAGTGGATAACCACACCATGAGTCGTGTTCTGGAGCGATAGGAATATATAAAATGTGGAGTGTGGAGGGGGGGGGGGGGGTAGGTATGAGTGTGGAGGCTATGCATCCCCATCCTCTGGCGGCTTCGCCAGCCAGTAGAGAAGGAAGGAATGAAATGTTTTATTTAACGACGCACTCAACACATTTTATTTACGGTTATATGGTGTCACACATATGGTTATGGATCACACAGATATTGAGAAAGAAAACCCGCTATTGGGTGTCAAACTATGATAAATGCAAATACTGTGGTGATCAACATCAATATAAAAATTCAACACTTAAATTAAAACACAGTGTAAAAAAAAATGTGCAAAAATACAAATATCACAGATAGATACAATTAAAATTTTGAATAAAATTTTGAATAAAAGTGAGTATCTCGAAGAAATTGTAATAAACGTTCTGGACAGAAACGAAATGATTCTATCATATTGTTTTGTCCAAATATATTTGTTCGAGTTTCTTTGAGATGAGGACACTCCACCAAAATGTGGCGCACCGTCATAGTACACTGACAGTGCTCACACTGAGGTGGAGGATCTTTCTTCAAAATACATGAATGGGTTAAGTAAGTATGACCGATGCGAGTACGACACACGACTATTTCATCCTTCCTGCACTGTCTATAGGAGGACTGCCACTCTCCCAAGACTGGCTTGATAGCATGAAGCTTGTTCGCAACCGCACCATCCCAATCATGTTGCCAAGTCGAAAAGATAAATTGGTTGATGTTATGTTTAAAATCAGTATAAGGAACGCCAACCCTGGCATGGGGCAAATCCAAAGCAGACTTTGCAGCAGAATCTTCTTTTTCATTACCCCTGATACCAACATGGCTGGGCACCCAACAAAATACAATATGTATATTGGCAATGGATAAAAAGACACACTTTCGTATCACCACCCCAATTAAGGGATGGTCCAGCTTCATACTGCGCAAAGCTTGGAGACACGAAAGTGAGTCGGTAAAACGAATAAATTTGGATGCACTAGAATCCTTTATTTCTTCCAAGGCTTTAATGACTGCCCACACTTCAGCACTAAAGATCGATGCTGAGTCAGGCAATCTCATGGAAAGTATTGTGTCTGATGGGAAAAACTGTAGCACAAGCCACAGAATTCCCATCCCGTGATCCGTCTGTATACACAGGAATGTAATCACGGTACTTGTCTTGAATTTCCATGAAAAACTGTTTATACACAACAGGATCTGTGCGATCTTTCTACAGATGCGCCAGAGCAAACACAATTTTAGGTGGTGTAATACACCAGGGTGGTAAAACAAAATATGAAGGAGTTTCCAAAGTGTCAGTTAAATCAATGTTGGAAAGTGACAAAACCACTGAATGCGAAGACCAAATGTACGAATAGCATTTGGCCTTGCATCAAACAACTTCATATATTTGTTGTCAAACACCGCATTATGTGCAGGAAGTTGTGGTAAAGAGTTAATCTTGGTAGCATACTGCAGAGAAAGCTTTGCACGTCTAGCACCCAAAAAAGGTTCGTGTGCATCAACATACAAGCTCTCTACAGGAGATGTTCTAAATGCACTAAGACAAAGCCTAAGTCCCGACCCATACACAATGCATCCATAAGAGATCTATACAAACGAAGAATAACATTTCGGTCTGCTCCCCATTCCGTATTACCAATAACTTTTAAAATATTGAGAGCTTTTAAGTCCTTCGTTTTTAATACATTTAAGATGGGGCACAAAAGACAGCTTCCTGTCAAAAATAGTCCCCCAAAATTTAGTCTCCTCCACAAATGGAATTGGACTTTTGTCCAAAACCAACTGTGGATCTAAGCGGAGACCTCATTTCTGGCAGATATGCATACAAACCGTTTTTGCTTTTGAGAATTTAAAGCCATTGTCAGCTGCCCATTGATGAAGTTTATTCAAACAAAGCTGCAACTTACGTTCAATGATACTCATATTGGACGATCTGTAACAAATCTGAAAATCATCGACATATAACGAGCATTCTACACCAGGTGTTAAACACTGGGTGATGCTGTTAATTTTCACAGAAACTAGAGTTACAGACAGGATACTACCTTGAGGCACACCCATCTCCTGTGAGTGAATGTCAGACAATATCGACCCCACCCGGACTTTAAAAGATCTATCTCTTAAACACTGAGATATAAAACAGGAAGTCGACCTCTAAGGCTCATGCCATGGAGGTCGTTTTATATCCCATACTTCCATGTGGTATCGTAAGCCTTCTCCAAAACAAAAAACACTAAAACCAAGTGCTCATTATGGATGAAAGCTTCCCTACAAAACGTTTCAAATCTAATAAGATGACCAACCGTGCTACGTCTAGATCTGAACCCACATTACACGTTAGTAAGCAATTTGTGAGATTCAAGATATTAGACGAGTCTACGATTGATCATTCGTTCCATGGTTTTACAAACGCAACTTGTCAAAGCGATAGGGCGATAGGGCGATAACTAGTAGGATTAGTTGGATCCTTACCAGTCTTGGGAAAAGGAATGATAATTGCTTTCCTCCAATCAGAAGGAAAGTCTCCAGAAATCCAGATATTATTAAAACTATTCAAAAGAACCATCAAAGATGATTCAGGTAAATGTTTTAATAACTGATAATGAATTTCATCTGGTCCTACTGAAGTATCATGGGCTCTACGAAGAGCATCCTGAAATTCCTCCATAGAGAAATGCCTGTTGTATACTTCAGCATTTTCAGATGAAAAATTAATGGACTGCTTTTCTGCTTTAGTTCTAACAGATGTAAATGCATATGTACTGAAGGCAGACGATGAGTTATGAGAAAAGACGATGAGACGTGACATCTGTGTCATTGACAGACAAATGGTGAACTGTATTACTGGATTCTTTACCTTTCATTTTACGGATCCTATTCCAGACAGATTTCACTGATGTTTGTGAATTCAACTTGGAGACAAAAGTTCTTCAAGATGTTTTCTTACTCTGTCTAATCTCTCTACGAGCCTTAGCCCTAGCAATACGAAATGCATCCAGGTTATCCCCAGTAGGTTCACGTTTGAACCTCTCAAGGAGCCTCTTCGCTCTTTGGATGCATCCTTGCACGTATCATTAAACCATGGTTTATTGAAACGTTTTGGCACTGCCGAAGTCTTAGGAATAGTTTCATCTGCAATGTCCTTCAAGATAGAAGTGAACAAAGACATGGGATCATCAGCATCAGTAATGGCAAATTGTTGCAGACGAGTGCTGCACAGATGCTGAAACTGACCCCAATTCGCCTTCGCCAACTTCCACCTTTGAACCCTTTCAAGCGATGGAGGTCCATCATTCTCCAAAATAATGGGAAAGTGGTCACTACCACAAGGGTCTGGACCAACTTTCCAGGAGAAATCAAGAAAAAGTGAAGGACTACAAAGGGTTAAATCTATAGAAGTGAAAGAACCACTAGCAGAATGAAAATATGTATGACTTTTATCATTAAATAAAAGTAAGTTATTTTTGTGAATTACGTCTTCTAATTGTTTACCTCTAATATTACCATCCTCGCATCCCCACAAAGAGTGGCGACTATTAAGATCCCCCATAATAATAAGGGAGTAGGGAGCTGGTTAATAAGAGCTTGAAGATCTCTTGGATTAAAATTAAAATGATCACGAGGAGGTAAATGAACTGAACATAGAGTGATAGTTTTATGAGCCGTGACTTTTACAGCCACAGCTTGTAAATTAGTATTTAATGTCACTATACTCTGAGGAATGTTTTCATTAACAAGAATGGAAACACCCCCAGATGCTCTATTGTCAGTTTCGTGAAACTTATGATAGAGGATAAATCCTCTCATGGTAATATGATCAGTATCCTTCAATAAAGTTTCTTGAAGACACACTGCTTAGCTTAATAACTGGTTTAACGTGTCCAATCCTGGTAGCCTATTAGTTGTTTAGGAAGTTATTACAACTTCCCAAACCGGCGTCACTTGAAGAGTGATGCCAAAGGGTTGTAAGAGTTTAATCGCTGGTGCCACTAGGGGAGTGGCGCAATAAATCCAGCAATGGTTAATTTAATATTTCGTTTTAAGTACCAAGCCTGCCAGAAGGAGAGAGGTGAACCCGGCCGATCCATGAAAAAACAGGCGACTCCTCAGATGTCCTCTAAAACAATATGATTAGGTCATTTAGAAGACGCGGCGAACACTTTAATCTATAATACCTAGGGCAGTAGACGAGGTAATATTAACCAAGCCACTACCAAAGGCACAGACCAGACACCTGTCCTGTTAAATTACATAATTTGTTTTTTTAAAACACACTGCAATAGGATTATGTTTGTTAATTAAAAGACTTAATTCATCAAAATTGGGCCTAAGCCCAATGCAGTTTCACTGATTGACCCTATTAGTAATCGGGGGGGGGGGGGGGGGGGGGGGGGGGGGGGGGGGGTGGTACGGGAGTTCTCTTTGGTTTGTGTGATTTCTGAGGGTTTAAATGATGATCAATGGAAACATCCATATGATCATCCATATCAGCCAAAACGTCATAAAGATTGTTTGTTGGAATCAACTGTTTCTTTGGGGGTTTTTAAGTCGTCCCAAACAACAATCCTTAGTTTGTTTCTTGGTATCTTTCCCTGGGAGACTGGGAACTGGTACCCCAGTACTCGGCTTGGCTGGTGGATTCTGAGAATCCTAAGATACCTGGGTCATATTGGTAGAAGTTGAAACAGAAACATTTGTCTTTTTCTGGGTCGTTTATTCTGCTGCGGAACAGCCTTTGCAGCTTGCTTAAGTGTTTTTTCTATATCAGAGAGCTTTTTAAACGTAACCTCCTTGTATGGCCATGTCAAATCATTATTGACAGATATGCTTTTGGTGGAAACCTTCACTGCAGCAGCATATGATTTTGCTGCTGTGGCAGATTCTGCAATCTCCAGCAGTTTTCTGGCATCAGCAAAGGTTAAACGTTTCTCAACTTTAACCTGTTGAACTCTCCTTTTCCATTTTCTACCTCGGACACTCTCGCAAAATTTCATCATCACTAACACCATCCAGATCACGACATCGGATGACCCCCTTAGATGAATTAAGAGATGCATGTGGCTACACAGGGATTTGTATATTGCAGAGCATGGTCGACTTAAGAAAACATTTACAATGTTTCTCTATCAAACACTCTACCAATAGTGGCCCATTTCTCAGTTTCTTAACAGTTTATGGTTCCCCGGCTAAGCCGAGGAGACCCTTCTGAATAGCAAAAGGCGATAACGTTTTCAAGGCCCCATCATCAGACGAACTGATGACAAGAAACCTCGGCCAGTTGCTAGAAGAAATCACCTTAGACTTCTTAACGTTGGTCGGATGAACGCTTATGGATTCTTCATCAGATAATGAAGAATCCGAAACCTCGGTGTGGACCCTTTTTAGGGTCCCATCTGAAGGTATCGATTTATTTTTACCCATAATTAGATGTATACATTTCATCAACCATGGCCCCACCCACCACTGTATAATAAGGGAACATGGTGCTGCGGATAACCAGCAGGCAGCCATGTCAGGGATACATGGTTGATATACTTGGGCAATAAATAAACAATATATCACCCATTTGACCCTAGCCACCGCCCCAAGAGCAAAAAAATACAAAAGATATATCAAACAATGTTTGATCTTGACTATATAAACAAAACAAAAGTTGTTTGCTCTAGAGCTTGGCATGACCAGCCGATTAATCAGGTCGGGCCTCCCTGACCACCCGTCTGGCTGAACTCCAGGCCAAAGTGGGGTGTTGTCAGAAAACATACACAGAGATATGGCCCCAACTCAACCACCAGGATCCCATCATCCAGCATTACGGGATGCACCTCACGGCCAACAAGGTGCCCCAAAAGGGGAGGTGTGCTGTATTGGCCATTTTCAAAGATAATGTTACACCCCTGACCACGGTGAGGTTACAGCACGCGCGGGGCAGGGGGTCTTTTATATGCACCATCCCACAGACGGGGTAGTATATACCACGGCCTTTGATATACCAGTCGTTGTGCACTGGCTAGAACGAGAAATAGCCCAATGGGCCCACCGACGGGGATCAATCCCAGACCGACAGCGCATCGAGCGGGCGCTTTTACACTTGGCTACGTCCCGCCCCTTCCAGTAGAGATGACTGGGTTGAAAAAACAGAACCAGTCAGAATGAATGAATGTTTAACGAAACCCCAGCAAAAAAAAAAATACATCGGCTATTGGATGTCAAACTATGGTAAATGCAAAAAGAATGACGTCAGAACCTGGCACAGGTGATAGAACGCTTCCCCGGGAAGACTTGGGTCCTTGTTATGGTTGCCGTCTAGTCGCTTGTGAGTTGAAGATACCTAATTCTTTTTGGTCGGAATATCGATGTGAGCGAGCGCCTCCCCGGAGAGACTGGATCCGAATAGAATAGAATAAAGTAGAACAGATGTTTAACGACACCCCAGTACGAAAAGAAAAAATACATTGGCTATTAGGTGTCAAACTATGGTAAATGCAAAAACTTAAGTGGGACTGGTTCCGCATCCGAGGTTTCCGGCTAGACGCCTGCGAATTACAAATACGAATATATTTTTGAGAATTTCGCCATGCTGTTTTGGGATCCCAACACGCCACTTGGCGGAACACTTAACATTAAAACGGGCGAGAAGGACAAAGATAAATTTTGTTTTGTTTAACGATCAAAGCACTTCAGGCGATCACTCTAGCAAATGGAAGGAAGGAAGGAAATGTTTTATTTAACGACGCACTCAACACATTTTATTTACGGTTATATGGCGTCAGACATATGGTTAAGAACCACACAGATATTGAGAGAGGAAACCCGCTGTCGCCACTTCATTGGCTACTCTTTTCGATTAGCAGCAAGGGATCTTTTATATGCACCATCCCACAGACAGGATAGTACATACCACGGACACTGGCTGGAACGAGAAATGGCCCAATGGGCCCACTGGCAGGGATCGATCCCACACCTACCGCGCATCGATCGAACGCTGTACCACTGGGCTACATCCCGCCCTCGGCTATACAGAGTACAGAATCATAGTTTGAAAATGCGCTGGTGCTACGGTTTTTAGTTATTTAAAATTTAAAAAAACAAAAACATTCTCGCATTTTGTGTTGCTTTTGCTATCTCGACAACAAAACATGCCCTCCCACTCTCAAGCAGTTGAATAATCGCTTGCGAACGTGCAGCCAATGAATAATCGCGCACACCTTGCACGTGCTCAAATGATAAACATATCTGTTTTCTCCGATTTCTCATTGTGTTGTGGATAACAGTGTGGATTTGTAAAAAAAATAAACATAATAATATAATAATAATAATTTATGAAAGAAATGTTTGTTTTGTTTAACACACCACTAGAGCAAATTGATTTATTAATCATCGGTTACTGGATGTCAAACATTTGGTAATTTAGACATATAGTCTTAGAGTGGAGACCACCTACATGTTTTTATTAGCAGCAAGGGATCTTTTATATGCACTAATCCATAGACAGGATAGCACATACCACGGGCTTTGATATACCAGTCGTGGTGCACTGGCCGGAGCAAGAAATTGCCCAACCGACGAATAATTTACGAGCCCCCTAAAGACAATTTTTTTTTTTTTTTATGAATTCATTGTTTTTTGTTGAGATTTTTTATATATCAAAAATATAAATAATACTGTAAAAAGAAAGGAAGGGTCAACCCATTTTTCTAGGTAGGGTTAGATTCCCGATAACAGAGTCAACATTATTGTAGCCAGGATGTTATACTGGGGAGGTGGGTACAGGCGGGCATGGGCGTATGGGGATTCTTTGATTTAGGGGAGCTGGAGGGGTTGATTTGCCCGACATTTTACCCAGATAAAATTTGCCTGAATTTTTCCCACTGTTTTGCCCGAATTTGGCGGGACAGTTGCCCCCCATCCCCCGCCCCCCCCCCCCCCCCCCCCCCCGCCCCAGGGTCGTACGCCCATGCAGGCGGGTGTGCAAGGGGTTCGGTGGGGGTTAGGGGGTGGATGTTACAAGCAGCTTTTTCAATATATCACTCGCCAGTCACGGAACTTTTGATAGAGAAGTGAACACCATAAGTCCTGTAATTGGTAATAAATATAAGTGTGTTGGTTGTAAAAAAAATTAGTTTCATCTCGGCTAAAAAAGTATGTAATTGTATTTCATCTAGTACCACTGTGTCAAGTAGCCTTGTGCTTGGAACATGTATGGGGTACCTGTACAAAAAGTACTCACATTTTGTGCGAAACTAGGGGTGTTGTAAAAACATATGGTTATACCGAAAATGAGTCATGAAAGGTACCATTTTCATCAGTTAATACTTTGAGATAGAGGTTGTAGTACTGATATTTATGGGTCATAGTTTGGTTGATATATTACATATAGTCTTTTTTAAGCACAAATGTTAACATGGTCGCCCATGGGATTTTATTTGGTATAGTACAACCTATCGCCTTGGCTAACGAGGGCTGGCTATTTTCACGGTGACCGTGTATATATCTTTGACTAATGAGGGCTGGCTATTTTCACAGTGACCGTGTATATATCTTTGACTAATGAGGGCTGGCTATTTTCACGGTGACCGTGTATATATCTTTGACTAATGAGGGCTGGCTATTTTCACGGTGACCGTGTATATATCTTTGACTAACGAGGGCTGGCTATTTTCACGGTGACCGTGTATATATCTTTGACTAATGAGGGCTGGCTATTTTCACGGTGACCGTGTATATATCTTTGACTAACGAGGGCTGGCTATTTTCACGGTGACCGTGTATATATCTTTGACTAATGAGGGTTGGCTATCTACACGGCGGTTATATTTTGGGAGAAAACCCCACTGTAAGGCCACCACACCCCACGTAAACTTCCCTGCACTAAGCACGTGTTACATCAACTATTAGAAGTTTGTTTTGTTCAACGACACCACTAGAGCACAATGATTTGTTAATCATCGGCTATTGGATGTCAAACATTTGGTAATTTTGACACATTCATAGAGGGGAAACCCGTTACATTTTTCCATTAGTAGCAAGGGATATTTTACATGCACCATCCCACAGACAGGATAGCACATACCACGGGCTTTGATATACCAGTCGTGGTGCACTGGCTGGAAAAAGAAATAGCCCAATGGGCCTACCGATCACTGAGCTACGTCGACCGGCGTCGATGGCGTCGTGGTTAGACCATATGTCTACAGGCTGGTAGGTACTGGGTTCGGATCCCAGTCGAGGCATGGGATGTTTAATCCAGATACCGACTCCAAACCCTGAGTGCGTGCTCTGCAAGGCTCAGTGGGTAGGTGTAAACCACTTGCACCGACCAGTGATACATAACTAGTTCAACAAAGGCCATGGTTTTTGCTATCCTGCCTGTGGGAAGCGCAAATAAAAGATCTCTTTCTGCTAATCGGAAAGAGTAGCCCATGTAGTGGCGACAGCGGGTTTCCTCTCAAAATCTGTGTGGTCCTTAACCATATGTCTGACGCCATATAACCGTAAATAAAATGTGTTGAGTGCGTCGTTAAATAAAACATTTCTTTCTTCTTTTTTTTGAGCTACGTCACCCCTACCCCACCCCCAGATCAAGTTTGACTTTCATGGCGATTAGCTTTTTATATAGTTATAGCCAAATTATTTTTCATTACATTTCAACGTATTTTCGTGCTTATGTCCAATTAAGGTTCAATCATGCTGTCATGGTCACACACCTTAGCTATCAGGCCTGTCTGTCCAGGGCAGTGGGTTAGTGGTTAGGGAGAAAGAATAGGGTGTAGTGGTCTTACACCTCCCCACTGAGTCGTTAAAACTTGCTCTGCGAACCCAGTACCTACCAGCCTTATGTCCGATGGTTTAACCACCACTCCACCGAGGCTAGTTCAAGTTTGACTTTCGTGGAAAGTTATATTCAAGGGCCATAACTGTATTTCTTAATGTATGACCACCGACATGGATAATATCACTTTTTATGATATGAGTGAATGTAGATCAACTGCAAAGTGTGTCACTTTTTCTTTATTTTATCCAACTGATTTGCACTGGCCTCGGTGGCGTCGTGGTTAAGCCATCGAATATAAGGCTGGTACGTACAGGGTTTGCAGCCCGGTACCGGATCCCATCCAGAGCAAGTTTTAACAACTCAGTGGGAAGGAATAAAGGCCACTACACCCTCTTCTCTCTCACTGACCACTAAAAATTAACCTGGACAGACAGCCCAGATATCTGAGGTGTGTACCCAGGACAGCGTGCTTGGACCTTAATTGGATATAAGCACGAAAATAAGTTAAAATGAAATGAAATCACTGATTTGACTGTTCGGTTATGCAATCTTGAAAGGGGTGCAACTCGTTTCGTTTAACGACACCACTAGAGCACAATGATTACTTAATCGTTAGACTAAGAAATACACACTATCACTATTTGTTTTTAAGTTTAAAGACTGAAAAAAACACGTTTTATTTAACGACGCACTTAACACATTTTATTTACAGTTATATGGCGTCAGACATATGGTTAACGACCACACAGATATTCAGAGAGGAAACCCGCTGTCGCCACTTCATGGGCTACTCTTTTCGATTAGCAGAAAGGGATATTTTATATGCATCATCCTATAGACAGGATAACACATACCACGGCCTTTGATGTACCAGTCGTGGTGCACTGGCTGGAACGAGAAATATCCCAATGGGTCCACCAACGCGGATCGATCCCAGACTGACCGCGCACTGAGCGAGCCCCTTGCCACTGAGCTACGTCCCGCCCCATTTACAGACTGAAATGAGGAAAGGACAGAAATGCTTGTTTGACGCCTCAGCACAGTTTAAACTGAAGATTTTGGAAAGTTAAAAACAGCATATTGATTTATTAAACAATTATGAGAGGAAACCCGCCACATCTGTGTTGAGAGCAAAGGATCTATTATATGAAAATCCTTAGGAACCGGGAACGAAAATGTACGGGTGTTTTTTGTTGTTGTTGTTGGGGGTTTTGGAGGGGGTTGTTGTTGGGGGGGGGGGGGATGTCTGTGTCCTCTATATAAATAAAGATTAAAAGCTGGCTTGTGTCTCCTTCACTAGAGATTTTGCCACCCCCCCCCCCCCCCCCCCCCCCCCCCCCACACACACACTCCAAGTGTTCGTACTGGCCTGAAATGCACTTTCCGACAGACAGGACAATACATACCATGACCTTTCATATACCATTCGTGAGGGACGATGATTAATACGTCAGTGTGTTCCAGTGGTATTAAAGGGACATTCCCGAGTTTGCTGCATTGTAAGATGTTTCCGACCAATAAAATATTTCTACGATTAAAGGGACATTTCTGAGTTTGCTGCATTGTAAGATGTTTCCGACTAATAAAATATTTCTACGATTAAACTTACATATTAAATATATTTTCTTGTTTAGAATATTAGTGGCTGCATATTAAACGTTTTTCTGATCGTTCTAATATTTGTACTAGGTTAGTTTTCATTTTATTTCCGCAAACATATTTTTTCGTACGTACGAAATTATTTGAAGACAAAATCCAGTTTGGGCTTCTTACAAGTATTAAGACAACCAGAAACACATTGAATATACAGACACTGATATTCTAAACAAGAAAATATATTTAATATGTAAGTTTAATCGTAGAAATATTTTATTAGTCGATAACATCTTAAAACATTGCAGCAAACTCAGGAATGTCCCTTTAAACAAAACAAACACACTTTGCACTGATTAGCATAACTATAGATGTAACTGTACTAATACTATTCATTATTTCATATATACTTTCTTGATAGAAGAAAGAAATGTTTTATTTAACGACGCACTAAACACATTTTATTTACGGTTAGGCATCAGATATATGATTAAGGACCACACAGATATAGAGAGAGGACACCCGCTGTCGCCACTTCGTGGACTACTCTTTTCGATCAGCAGCAAGGGATCTTTTATATGCACCATCCCACAGACATGATAGTACATACCACAGTCGTGGAGCACTGGCTGGAACGAGAAATATCCCAATGGGGTCACCCACGGGGATCGATCCTAAACCGACCGCCCATCAAGCGAACGCTAAATACGACTATGCTAAATACGACTATGCTACGCCCTCCCCTCCCCCTTTCTTGATAGACACCCACTAGCCGATTTAGTTTCGTACTGGGGTGTCGTTAAATACTCGTACGTTTAATTTCTGGCATGGCGGCTTTAAAAAGATAAAGGAAGAAAAAAAAAAAGGATTCTTCGTTCATGTATGTAATTCGATGTTTCCATTAAACACACAGACCGCCCGTGCTGCATTAGAAAGCCGCGAACCGTTGCCGATCTCACAGACACTCGGATCCACCGTGTAGCACCACTGGCACCAGCCAGTTATAGAATCGTCTTGGCGAACCTTCGCATGACAAAACTCAAGTAGACTCCGACGAAACCGATGCCTGGCCGTAGGGGAGCCAACCGAAACACGATACGCTTTACGTATAATTTCTGGGAAGATGAAGAGATATTTTTAGTAACACGCCACAGTACATGGAGTCGTTTGAGCTAGCGTACGCAAGAGAATAACACCAAACTCATTGTTGAAGAAACGGCGCTGAGGAATCAATGACTTCTTTCTTTGAGAAACAAGAACTTTCAATCAGCGATTCGGTTACAGACGGTTTACGGTTCCGAGATCCGATTGGACGACAAGTCTACGGGGACAAGCCGGCGAGTTTCTCGTTGCCCCGCCCAGTAAAGATGGATGTGCGCGTACTGTTATGATTTCGAAAGCATGGTCTTGTGGATATGTTTGTTGTTGAATGGGATACGTAAAGACAGATATTCAAGATGCATCCTGCACCCTTTAAGACACTTTTCGACTTGGGATATTTATTTTCTCTGACTTTGTTGGCAGTTGCGATTTTGAAGACTGAATCATTTCAAGGTATGTTACGATTAGTTTCAATTAAATTTTTCACAGTACATGATCCTATGTATCTTGTATACCTCCCCTACTCCAGCCTTAAAGCTTCAGATTAAATAAAGTACATTCAAATATGAAGTTTCAGATAAATACAGTCTATTCAAGTATGAAGTTTCAGATAATTAAAGTATATTCAAGTATGAAGTTTCAGATAAATAAAGTATATTCAAGTATGAAGTTTCAGATAAATAAAGTATATTCAAGTATGAAGTTACAAATTAAATCAAGAATATTCAGTTATAAATTTGCACATTAATGTATATTCAAGTATGAAGTTATAGATTAAATAAAGTATATTCAATTATGAAGTTTAAGTTTAAGTATATTCAACTATGAAATTACAGATAAAATAAAGTATATTCAGTTATGAAATTTAAGTTTAAAGTACATGTATATTCAAATATGAAGTCACGGATTAAATAAGGTATATTCAGTTATGAAGTTTCAGATTAAAGTATATTCAAGTATGAAGTCAAATATTAAAGTATATTCATGTAAGAAGTTTCAGATTAAATAAGGTATATTCAGTTATGAAGTTTCAGATTCAAATATATTCAAGTATGAAGTCACAGATTAATTAAAGTATATTCAAGTATGAAATATCCTATTAAATAAAGTGTATTCAAGTATGAAGTTACAGATTAAATAAAGTGTATCCATTTATGAAGTTTCAGATTGAAGAATATTTGGTATGCAGTTTCAGATTACTACAACCTTAAGAACTGGGGTCGGTGAAGTGTGTGATACAGGCCGTATAATCTACCTTTAAGCCATAAGGTTGCAACATAAACAAGAATCAGACCACGGTAATATTAGGATCTTTCCAGCTGGACAAACCTGCACTTCCACTCAGAAACAAAGCAAAATAGTTTTCCAGGGAAGGGAACCAAATGAATGAGTGAATCAATAAATTAATTAATGAATGATTCTTTAACGCCACCCCAGCACGAAAAAAAAACATCGGCTACAAATATACACACACATGTACTTTATTTAATCTGTAACTTCATAGTTGAATATGCTTTGTTTAATAGAAAACTTCACACTGGAATAGGGGCGGGGTTTATCTCAGTCGGTTGAGTACTCGCTTGAGGTGCTTGCGTCGCAGGATCGAACCACCTCGGTAGATCCATTCAATTGATTGGGTTTTTTCTCGTTACAACCAGTGCACCACGACTGATCAAAGGCCGCGGTATGCGCTTTCCTGTCTGTGGGAAAGTGCGTATAAAATATCCCTTGCTGCATTAGGATAAAATGTATCGGGTTTCCTCTGATGACTACGAGTTAGAATTACCAAATGTTTCACATCCAGTAGCCGATGATTAATAAATCAATCTGCTTTAGTGGTGTCGTTAAACATAACAAGCCTCTTTTTTTTCATATTTGAATATACTCTGTTTAATAGGAATCTCCATACTTGACCGGCCTCGGTGGCGTCGTGGCAGGCCATCGGTCTACAGGCTGGTAGGTACTGGGTTCTGATCCCAGATACCGACTCCAAACCCTGAGTGAGTGCTCCGCAAGGCTCAATGGGTAGGTGTAAACCACTTGCACCGACCAGTGATCCAAAACTGGTTCAACAAAGGCCATGGTTTGTGCTATCCTGCCTGTGGGAAGCGCAAATAAAAGATCCCTTGCTGCTAATCGGAAGAGTAGCCCATGTAGTGGCGACAGCGGGTTTCCTCTCAAAATCTGTGTGGTCCTTAACCATATGTCTGACGCCATATAACCGTAAATAAAATGTGTTGGTTGCGTCGTTAAATAAAACACTTCTTTCCATACTTGAATATACTCTATTTAATAGGGATCTCCATACTTGAATACACTCTATTTAATAGGAATCTCCATACCTGAATATGCTCTAGTTAATAGGAGTCTCCACACTTAAACATACTTTATTTAGTATATATCTTCATACTTGAATACACTCTATTTAATAGGGATCTCCATACTTGAATACACTCTATTTAATAGGATTCTCCATACCTGAATATGCTCTAGTTAATAGGAGTCTCCACACTTAAACATACTTTATTTAATAGGAATCTCCACACTTGAATATACTCTATTTAGTATATATCTTCATACTTGAATACACTTTATTCAAACTTCTACCTTGCAGTAACTGTAAAAATCTTCAACTAATTTATGTAATTTAAATAGAGAAACTGATCCTCATTTTCGGTTTCACTTTCACTGAAATAACACAAATCGACAAACTGAGTTACAAGTATAAACAATGGTACACGTGTCATCCGATCGCAGGTTCAGGGGGAAAATACAGGGGGTGCGCATCCCATCGCCAACACACCCCTCCTCTTCCTTGCTTGCCCTAACATCGGACATCAAAGTGTTCCGAAAATCCTACGTTTGGCTTTTACAAATAAATAAATTATTTCTTTTTAGTTGGGAAAATGTAATACCTGGGCGTCTCTGGAGAACGATTTCCTTTATATGTTCGTTCCAGCGGCCAGTGCCCCACGACTGGTATATCAAAAGCCGTATGTGCTATCCTGTCTGTCGGATGGTGCATAGAAAAGATATTTTGCTACTTGTGGAAAAATGTAGCGAGTTTTCTGTCTAAGACTATATGTCAAAATTACCAAACGTTTGACATCCAATGGCCAATAATAAATCAATGTGCTCTAGTGGTGTCGTTAAACAAAACAATTTGTCTGTCCCTTTATATACTCAACAAAATTACTTACGGGCCAATAGATGTTTTCGGCATTTTCTTTAAATATGGTTTAAAACAAATACTGTTTCTTCTGTTGTAAGGTGCCAACATTGTCGCACGTCGGGGCGGGACGTATCCCAGTGGTAAAGCGCTCGCTCGATGCGTGGTCGGTCTGGGATCGATCCCCGTTGGTGGGCCCATTGGGCTATTTCTCGTTCCAGCCAGTGCACCATGTCTGGCATATCAAAGGTCATGGTATGTACTACCCTGTCTGTGGGATGGTGCATATAAAAGATCCCTTACTGTTAATCGAAAAAGAGTAGCCCATGAAGTGGCGACAGCGGGTTTCCTCTCTCAATACCTGCGTGGTCCTTAACCATATGTCTGACGCCATATAACCGTAAATAAAATGTCTTGAGTGCGTCGTTAATTAAAACATGGACAGACAGCACAGATAGCTGAGGTGTGTGCCCAGGACAGCGTGCTTGAACCTTAATTGGATATAAGCACGAAAATAAGTTGAAATGAAATGAAATGCTGGAACCTTAATTTACCCTCTCAGAGTTGCTGAAGCCTCCCATGTTGAATATATTAAGTTTTTTCTGCTCCAGTAGCTGACCGGTGGAAACACAGGTGTGTTTGATTGGTAACTGAGAGACACGTGTTAATTAAGAGTTAACACTGGTTTGCTCAATACCAGCTCATCTGACTTGTACCACGTGTTTCCTGGCCACCACGCAGCACCAAGTGGTTCCGGCTGTCACGCTACACGTTTTCCATGTCACAATAACTGACTATAATTAACTAGCACAAACAGAAACCTATACAGGCACGGAGCTAGGGGAGTGGTCAGTGGCGGATCCAGAAAATCCATTGGGGGGGGGGGGGGGGCAATGACATAGACGAAATGATAAGGGAACTTTGGGGGAGGTTTGGAGGGGCATCATAAAAAACAATGAAAATTAATATATAATAAAATTATAATTGTCTCAAAATTTAGTGGGGTCCGGGCCCCCATCCCACCCCACCCCTAGATCCGCCTCTGGTGGTGGTCCAAAAGTACCTATACATGAGAACGAACAGGGGTGGGGTCATTTTGCGTTTTCGCATAAGCACTTTAAAATTAGGGGTGGGTAATTGGAGGCAGGGGCGTCGAGAACCTGACCCCTCCCCCAAACCCTGGATCCGCGCCTGCTGTGACCCGTTTAGTATGTAATATTGCTTCAGCGAATCACTTGGCGAACATTGACGATACGTCACATTTTGGTATGGAACGTAGCTCAGTGGTGCAGCGCTCGCCTGATGCGCGATCGATCTAGGATCGATTCCCGTCGGTGCGTCCATTGGGCTATTTCTCGTTCCCGCCAGTGCTCCACATCTGTTGTAACAAAGGCCGTCGTACTTACTATCCTGCCTGTGGGATGGTGCATATAAAATATCCCTTGCTGCTACTCGAAAAGAGTAGCCCATGAAGGGGCGACAGCGGGTTTCATCTCTCATTATCTGTATGTCCGACGCCATATAACCGTAAATAAAATGTGTTGAGTGCGTCGTGAAATATAGCATTTCCTTCCTTCCTTTCACATTTTGGTGGAGAGTAAATATTATTAGTTATTAAAGATAACGTTAATTTACACGTTTCTATCTTAATTATCAATTTCGGCTACTGTAACTTATTTCTGGTCATGCTGGTGTTTTTAATGGCTTAACATTTATTTTATGCAAACCAAAGTGGGTAGCCTACGAACGGTAGCGGTTATCTAGACGTTGAAGCCAAACCGTCTAATGGAATTAATACGTCTGAAATCAATTTGTGTGTTTGACGCGCCATACATACATACAGTTACAAGGCCGTAGGAAGTTGGTCACGCTTCGACCTGATCAATATTGGTCCTGATTTAATTATTATTATTATTATTATTATTATTATTATTATTATTATTACTACTAGAAAGTTTAGATGGGGTGTGGTGAGTTTACACTGGGCTTTACCCCTAAATTTTTTAAAATAAAAACAATAAAACGACCGCCGTGTATACAGCCTCTTCTATGTTAAGTGACAACGATGGCGACGTCCATTGCTGTTGTATTAATGGAATTCATCTTAGTCGACTGGACCTAAGCGAAAAACAAATCCTTGCGGCATGGGGTAAACACAAAGAAGGTTGTCGACAGTACAAATCAAAAGAGGAGAAGTGGTCAGAACGGTTAAAACGGACTTGTGTATTATATTATATATTTTTAAAAGCGTACTGCATGTTGTAGTTAAAGGGACATACCCTAGTTTTTAAACACTAAGGCATATTTTTTAGTACTACATGTATAGCCATTTTTGATAACTGAAATACTTGTTTTCGGTCATCCTGGTGTTTTTAATATCACAAAATGCATTTCTCATAATTTTTTTAAACGCACATGCGTCTGAGAAGTAACGGTTATGAAGTCGGGTTTTAGTCTATTTTTAGAGGGTATTTCACCATTTCAAAGTCACAGACTCATATTTTACTAAATTTACTAGATTGACTAAACTTAACGTTAATTTTCATAGGTTGAAACTAATATCTGTCCCTTTAACACTGCACCAAATATAATAGCGCCAGAGTCATCTAAATTATAAACTTCTGCTTTGAAAATGACCCCAGAATGCAGCCAAAAAAAACATTAACTAAAAGTATGGGTAGGTGCATTATCTCGTGGTGTAGTCAAAATAGACCTTACAATTTAAGTCTGTGCTTCCCACGTGCCTGCGTTGTCCACATGTATTATTTGTACATTTCTAAGCTCTGTGCCCTGTTTTAAGGGAAAGTGTTGTTAATAGGTTCCTGGTTGCTAATGAGAAACTGTAGATGGTTTACGTTGAAGACAACGTGTCAGAATTATCATATAGTCGACACTTAGTAACCGTTGATTTATTGATCAATGTTTTCAAAGGTCTTACTTGTTTTAACATAGCAATAATTGTTCATTTTACGTATCCAATAGCCGATGGGATTTTTTAGGGGTTTTTTTAACGACATCATTAGAGCACATTGATTTATTAATCATCGGCTATTTGACGTCAAACATTTGGTATTTTTGACATATAGTCTTAGAGAGGAAACCTGCTACATTTTTTTCATTACTTGCAAAGGGTCTTTTATATGCACCATCCCACAGACAGGATAACACATACCACGGCCTTTGATATACCAGTCGTGATGCACTGGCTGGAACGAGAAATAGCCCAATAGGCCCACCGATGGGGATCGACCCCAAACCGACTGCGCATCAAGTGAGCGCTTTACCACTGGGCTATATCCTGCCCTCCAATAGCTGACGTATTCTTCATTCTACGATGTCATTTGACATTAATTAATATCAGGTAGAAATGCCACCTTGGTGTCCCGAAATAGAACTCCTTGTAACAATATCTGTTTATTTGTCTTTATCTGTATCGGAGATAGTTGTCAACAATTACTCCATTCATTAACTTCTCCGCTCTCCGGTGGCTTCGTGCCAGAAATCCAAATCCAGTTTCGGTGCTGTTAGAATCTTTCATTGAGGCGGAAGAAAAATACTGGATTGTAGGATGTTGTGTGTATAGTTGGTAAGGACAGATTAAAACTTCATGTAAACAGAGGATAATAAGAAACGAAACGCAATTTATCACCAGTAGGTGTTTATTTTAGTGAGAAAAAAGAAGTTAACTCGATAACGGTAGCGAGTGAATATAATTAAAGGGACATTCCTGAGTTTGCTGCATTGTCAGATGTTTCCGACTAATAAAATATTTCTACGATTAAACTTACATATTTAATATATTTTCGTGTTTAGAATATCTGTGTCTGTATATTCAATGTGTTTCTGGTCGTCTTAATATTTGTAAGAAGCCCAAACTGGATTTAGTCTTCAAATAATTTCGTACGAAAGAAAAAGCTATATTTTAGGAAATAAAATTAAATTTAACCTAGTACACATATTAGAACGATAAGAAACACGTTTAATATACAGCCACTAATATTTTATGCAGAAAAATATATTTAATTTGTAATTACAGTCGTTAAAAAGTCTTTCTTAGTCGATAACATCTTAAAAATTGCAGCAAAGTCAAGAATGTTCCTTTAAAAATATATATACATTTACACGTAAACAAGAAGTGATTACAATCGTTAAAAAGTCTGTTAGTCGATAAAAATCTTTAAAATTGCAGCAAATTCAGGAATGTCTCTTTAATGTGTGTATTTCATACGAAGTTAATTTTCCTCCGTGTCCTTTTACAAAGGTCAGAAAGAAATGTTTTATTTAAAGACACACTCAACTGATTTTATTTACGGTTATACATGGCGTCGGAAATATGGCCGTGGTATGCCTGTGGGATGATGCATATAAAAGATCCCATACTGCTCCTTGCGTGGCGGCAGCGGGTTTACTCTCTAATCGCCTTTGTGGTCCCTAATCCATATGTCCGACGTCATATGGCCATAATTAAAATGTGTTAAGTGCACCGTTAAATAAAACAGTGCTTCCTTCCTTTTAAATGCACTACTCCACAGACAGAACAGTCTTTGTTACACCAATTGTCCAATTGTGCGTGTGTGTGCGTGCGTGTTGCGTCAGTGTGCGCGCGCGGTGTGTGTGTGTGTGTGTGTGTGTGTGTGTGTGTGTGTGTGTGTGATTTAGGGTTTATGTTTATTTGCTTGTTTTCGGGAGGGGGTTTACGCATTTACAATCTCGAGTTATTTTTATTTTGAGATGGGGATGGGGAGTAGTTTTTTTGTGTGTATGTTTTTTTTGTGTTTTTTTAACGCAATACAATGTCAATTTTTTTTTTTTTTTTTGAGACGGGGTGGGGAGTGGGAATATAGAAAAAAAATGCTATCTTCTATTAATCAATGCACGGACAGCCGTAACAGGAATGAAAATCAAAACGATTCAGTCCCAAACATCAATCTGACTTCTTGAGAAGAGCCACGCGTGATCTGCTACATGGACTGTTTTCTCGAATTCCTGATACCTCGAACATGCTTGCTTGGTCGTCTCAACCTGAGATTATAAATACTGCTGTAATTATATAATAACAAAGAGATATTGATATTTCCGGGAAAGGAAACAGTGGAAATATGAGAATCGTTGAATACTAAATGACGGCTATGACCAAACAGCTATCATTATACAATTTTATTGTAGGTTCCAGCATTTGGAAAAGGCTTGGATGTCTGGTATTTATTTAGTAAACTGAGTAATTTTTAGCGAATTGGCCATCAATTTCTTTGCTCCGAATGCAGAACTTCCCGCAATAACAGACTTTATTGATATTCCGCCATTGAAACGGAGCCATTTCAGTATCTATCTCGGAAGCAGATTAGCATTATTATTGACAAACTATTATCCTGTTCAATTATTTAGACCCAAAGTTTTTTGCAAATGTTACGTTTATGTCCTATTCGATATTTGTTTTCTTTGCATTTACATGAAAACAAACCCAAACCCCGACAGGTTTTATATACAAATCATCATATAAAATGCACGAAGTTGACTTAATTCCACTTTTTAAAAATCTCTGTGTCTTTTGAATGCACGTTATTTCTCCTATAAATAACTAAGGTCATTTGCATATCAAAAGCATCATTCTATAGTGCGTTTCAAACTAATGTTCGGTTCTATCGTCCTATCCGCACAAATCGTAGTATGACCTATATTTAAGAAAATATCTGTAAACATGAAGCAGGCGCGGATTCGGGTGGGGAGTTCAAGTGACAAAACCTCAGTTTGACAAAAAAATATGTATCAAATATTATAATTATATTGTGGAATACACAAGCGCGCGCGCTGAAGAGAGAGAGAGAGAGAGAGAGAGAGAGAGAGAGAGAGAGAGAGAGAGAGAGAGAGAGAGACGTCATTTATGTAACGACGCACTCAACATATTTTAATCAATGGTTATATGGTTATAGGGAGAGAGAGAGAGAAGAATATGGTATGCATGCGATTGGTGGAGGTGTGACCCTCTGCACAACCCCAACCCCACTTAAGGCTTCTTTTGTATATGGAGCGGGACGTAGCTCAGGGGTAAAGCGTTCGCTCATGGTAGGTCGACTGATCGATCCCACATGGTGGACCCATTGGGTTGTGTCTAGTTCCAGCCTGTGCACCACAACTGATGTATAAAGGCTGTGGTATGTGCTATCCTGTCTATGGGATGGTGCATATAAAACGTCCCTTATTGCTTATCAAAATTGCTTATTGGAAACAGTGGCCCATGTGGCGGTAACGAGTTTCTTTCTCAGTCATAATGCTCCTTAACCGTTTTGTCTGACGCCATATAAACGTATATCAAATGCGTTGAGTGTGTCGTTAAATAAACATTTCTCTCGTATGTATGTGTAGTCTATATGCATTTCTAGTCGATTAGTTTATAGGTTGTTAGGTTGTTTGATAGTGAATGATATTGAAATAAATTGTTTTTGGTGTTAAAGAGTTCATACATACATTAAAGTAATACTCCTGATGGGTATGGAGAAATAACTTAATCAGTCGACGAACTCATTTCTTCATCACTATCTTCGTTAAGGGGGACTATCACAGGGGGTATTTTATTTCTTATAAAACTATTTTGTTTTCTAAAATCTTCTTCGATCTTTATTACATGTTTAACTGAGTCAGAGAAGTGTGTAGGTGTGACAGAGTTCAATGCATGTGCAAGTTCTCTCCGCACCGTGGTCATTTTACCATCATTATGACGAGCTATGTGCCCTTTGACTTGACTCCAGATCAGTTCTATCGGATTGAGTTCAGAATGTCTTGGCGGCAGTCTTAGACACAAGTGCCCATGGCGTTCAGCAATATCATCAGTAACAAATTGCTTTGCACATTTGTTAATTTTCACAAGTTCATAAAGAACTGGCTTTGTCATGTTACTCTCAAAAGGTATATTTTTGTTTCGTAGCCACGACTGAATTTCTTCCTTTTTAGCGTTTAGTGCAGGACATCGTGTAATCTCAGTTAATTTGTTGTGGTAGCTTGCGTTATCCATGACGATAACAGAAGGTTCTGGTAGAGAAGGCATAAGTTGTTCTTCAAACCATTTGATGAAATTTTCATGATTCATCTCACCATGATAGTCTCGGTCTGTTTTTTTTAGCCTCAAAGATCAATTCACAGCCATCTATCAATCCATATTTATCACAGCCAGCATGACAAATAATAAGTCTTTTTCCCTTCCCAGTCACCGAACGGTACTTGTGCCCGGGTGGATATCTGTCCAATGGTGGGATGTTGTGTGGTTGACATTCACCCAGGTCTCATCTTGATACACTATTAAATACCCCTGTTCTCGTAAACTGGATATTTCATGGAGATAGGACAGTCTCCTGTCTGATATATTGGCGTCCTCAAAAATAACTTTTCCGGTTGTAGACATATGTTGGTATTTAAAATCGAGGTCATGGAGTGTTCTTCGTAAAGTTGATATGGATATGTTGATTCCACATTCCTCCCTTTAAACCACGTTAATCTTATGTAATGTAGATAATTCGCCCTCTCTATAAAATCTGTATACTCGTCGTCTAATAACATCTTTATCAAATAAATCGATGAGTTTTCGGTCGCGTTTTTTAACAGTGATTTCTGTGCTTGGATTCGTAGAGCTTAGATTTTTCACAGTTCTTTTTACTGTTGAAACCGAAACTTTAAGTGCAGCGGCAACTCGATCGACAATTCGATAAGAAGCATACCTAGGTCTACCGCGCTGATATTTATCTTCAAAATAATCGAAAACGTTCTTAATACACGATTTTACATCAACTGAAGTGTTTTTCGATTTACCCATATTTTTCCTCAAATAACAATAACAAGAATGTCGACTAATACATTTTCAATGAATTTATATACGCTACCTAACTTGTATTTTACGTGGTTTACACATTGCTACAATAGCACGTGCAGTCATAGATCGAAATAATGATGTTACTGACCAAGCAATGCTATCGTATTTTGAACATTCAGGGCTGTGTCTGCGGGATGAAAAAGTGGTTGAACCCATACGAGTCCGAACAATAGCCCTTTGGTTTTTCGCATTACAAATGTAACACCCAACCACCAAACCCCAGCCCCTAGCACCACCCTAAATACTATATATATATATATATATATATATATATATATATATATATATATATATATATATAGGTATGAATTCCCAATTTAGAGGCAAATTAAATAACATTTTTATTATTATTTGATGTTGGTGGCCTTTGACATTTTATCCCCCCCCCCCCCCCCCCCGGTCTTCTGGGTCTGGCCCTGCATTAAATTTATTTATAAATTTGGAAAGCACATTCCTGCGGTGTGTGAGGTGATTTGTGTTTATTACTGTGCTACACCTCAGTTGTATTAGGTTAGGTATGGTATGCTAATATATAATTGATATAATAAAATAAAAATACATAATACATTAGCTAAATTTATAAATATAATGCACCTACAAGAAAGGGTTACATGTTCTGTTTGTTTACATCTATGTTTAACGGAAAGATTAGACAATGCTGTTACACACTGCAAAACAATAATAACCTTGATTTAGTGAAACAAGCTATAATGGCCTTCACGTAGCCTCAGATCCCAATGTTTTGATATGCAAATGACCTTAGTTATTTATAGGAGAAATAACGTGCATTCAAAAGACACAGAGATTTTTAAAAAGTGGAATTAAGTCAACTTCGTGCATTTTATATGATGATTTGTATATAAAACCTGTCGAGGTTTGGGTTTGTTTTCATGTAAATGCAAAGAAAACAAATATCGAATAGGACATAAACGTAACATTTGCAAAAAAACTTTGGGTCTAAATAATTGAACAGGATAATAGTTGTGGCTGAAAAAAAAAGTAAAGTTTTATTTAACGACACCACTAGAGCACATTGATTTTTTATCTTATCATCGGCTATTGAACGTCAAACATATGGTCATTCTGACACTGTTTTTTAGAGGAAACCCGCTGTCGCCACATAGGCTACTCGTTTATGACAGGCAGTAAGGGATCTTTTATTTGCGCTTCCCACAGGCAGGATAGCACAAACCATGGCCTTTGTTGAACCAGTTATGGATCACTGGTCGGTGCAAGTGGTTTACACCTATCCAATGAGCCTTGCGGAGCACTCACTCAGGGTTTGGAGTCGGTATCTGGATTAAAAATCCCACACCTCGACTGGGATGCGAACCCTGTAGACCGATGGCCTAACCATGACGCCACCAAGGCCGGTCTCGGAAACAGATTAGCATTATTATTGACAAACTATTTGTGGCTGAAGCCAAGTTGTAGAAGCAAGTAACATCCACAGTTTAAACTGGCCAGATATTTATTTTTAAAAAGCGAACTATATACACAGTGTTCACAAATAATGAAAGAAAGAAAGAAATGTTTTATTTAACGACGCACTCAACACATTTTATTTACGGTTATATGGCGTCAGACATATGGTTAAGGACCACACAGATTTTGAGAGGAAACCCGCTGTCGCCACTACATGGGCTACTCTGCCGATTAGCAGCAAGGGATCTTTTATTTGCTCTTCCCATAGGCAGGATAGCACAAACCATGGCCTTTGTTGAACCAGTTATGGATCACTGGTCGGTGCAAGTGGTTTACACCTACCCACTGAGCCTTGCGGAGACAAATAATGAATGCGTACCATCTATGTCAGTTATGTGCCGATAAAGTAAGCACCAATTTTGAAACTTGATCAATGGGAGATCACCTGTAAGTCAAACCAAAACAAAATCGGTCTGTGGTCACACCAAAGTTCCAGAATTGATGCGGCTTTTCTTTTTCTTTTTTTTCATGAATTGCACAGAAAAGATGGGTGTCTTTTACGTCCTCCTAATCTGCCTTGGTCCATCCTCAATGGCCATGGTGCTTCCTCCATTGCCTTGGTATCCTAAGTATTTTCCTTTACATATTCCATATAGCGAAGGCAATTTTTATTACTTCGACTTTGGCCACAAATATTTTTAAAACAAGCCATGCCACTCATTCAGAACAACAGGACCTGTTTTAAGAGAGAAATTAAAGAAAGCTAATCTGTCTGTGCGTGCGTGTGTGTGTCTATATGTCTATCTCTCTCAGTGTATCGCTATCTGTGTCTCTATTTATGTATTGCTGTATGTGTTTTCCTGTGTCAGTCTCTGTATTTCTGTCTGTCTGGGTGTATGTCTGTCTGTCTCTCTCTCTCTCTCTCTCTCTCTCTCTCTCTCTCTCTCTCTCTCTCTCTCTCTCTCTCTCTCTCTCTCTCTCTCTCTCTCTCTCTCTCTCTCTCCCTCCCTCCCTCCCCTGCATACTGATCATAATGGGTTTTCTACCCCCTTTTAAGAATGAACTAATGAATGGTCACCTAACTTCACCACTGAGTTATTGAGAAAACTAACAAACCAGAAGGGAACACGGACATTAAATGTTAGCCAATAAAACTAGTTCGGCATGAGCTGATAAAACTCCGTCCCGATAGATTATGGCTCCAACACGCGCGTCTGTTTCTCACTTTTTACGACGATAGGAACCAAGAGGCCAACAAGCTGCGCCGGTGTGTGCGTCGTGCACGGCAGATGTTCGCTCAAGCAGGGCCGGATCTAGTGGGGGGAGGGGCGGTGGCAGTTCAGGCGCGTGTGCAGGATAGACTGTGGCGAGCGAAGTTTTATGTTCCCCGGGAAATACATTGAAAAACAGAAAATTCGTTTGGAGCATGGGTCTTTCGATTCCCGAAACGCCCTCTTTACACAGGCGCCTGCAATTGCGTCCCTTCAAAATCTCCTCGATGAATGTTTTTTTGTTTAGTTTTAAAAGTTCTTTAATGTCTATCTGAAGATACCAAAGAACAATACCCTGCCCTGGTTATGTTTTACTGGGTCTTCCGTACCTAGCGGGTGGTGAAGGGCAGCTGCCCCCACCCCACCCCAAAATAATAATAATAATAATAATAATAATACGAAAAGATATTCTTTTAATTTAAAAGTATCATGCTTCTTCTTTTACTGCTTCACTCCCACCCACCCACCACCCACCCCCAGTCCAAGATATTTTAAGCAGCCTGTTATTGAAGATTTTTTTCTCAGAAGTGCGGCCCCAAATAAGATTTTTTTTTTAATAATCTTCTATTGGATGTCAAACATTTGGTAGTCTTAGAGGAAACCCGCTACATTTATTCCAATAGCAGCCATTGCTCCTTTATATACACTGTTGCACATATAGGACAGCCCACTCCACGGCTTTTGATATACCAGTCGTGGTGCAGTTGTCGGTACGGGAAAAACTCTAATCAGAGAATGTCCACCGAGGTGGTTCGACCCTACGATGCCATCAGCTCGGGCGAGCGTTCTACCGAGTGAGCTAGATCTCACGCCTGGGGTGGGGGTGGGGAGTCAGCTTCGGTCCCTCGACTCAAGCACTTACGGCGAGCGCTCTACCTACTGAACTCGACCCCGCCCTGACCAGCAGATGAAAGTAATTAAATATCAGATACAGCTCGGTATGTACCGATATGTGTCTACCTGGTGTATTCGAGCAGTGCCTAGAATATATGGAATATGATACGTCCATGGATATTTGTGGCTTGCGAGTCTACGCAAAAGGTCGACGTATTTCGGTAAAAACGCTACATTTCAGAATGTTTGAAGCTAAAAACCGATGTATTTTTCTTGCTGCGTTGTCATACAATATCCATTCATTGTAAAAAAAAAAAATTAAAAAAAAATAATAATAAAAAAAAAAAAAAAAAAATTCAGGCTGAGGTGGTTGAAAACGTTTTAAACCAAATTAATGGTCATTCTTAAAGGAAACATGGCACGTGGTCTATATTTGGGACCAAACATAAAATGAATTATAAATCGAATCACAGCATGAATTGAATTAAACCATCTTTGCACACGTTATCTTTTCCATTTTACTATAGCTTTCATTTATTTTTTGACTAGTCAGAAATACCAAATGTTTGACATCCAATAGCCCATTTTTAAGTAATCAATGTGCTCTAGTGGTGTAGTTAAACAAAACAAACACACTTTTATTTTGGGGGTTTTTTGAAGTTTATCTTTTAAGTGTAATTTTCGCAAATCATTTACATCAAATTATTAACCGGCTTCAGAACAACAGAACTTTATTGTAAGCAGAAGAAAATCCGTTTCAGCAGATTTAAAAAAAAGGAACTCTGTTCTGACAATATGGTTTATATTATAGTACAACGTAACTGATTATTAACCGAAAGGAAAGCAAATAAAACGGAAATGTTTGGCGGATGTCAAAACAGAACATATATATTCCATCAAGACAGTGTATACTTCAAAGTGTTCTCCGTTAACTTGTATTCCTTCGCAAGACGAGCCTGTGGCGGAGTTGGAATCAATTTAGAAACGTCTTTGATGTATAGAACTCTTGAAATGTCTTCGTTAAATTCCGCCAAGTTTCGTTAAACTCCGCCGAGTTTCGTTAAAATTCGATAATATTCGTTACAAAATGTATAATATAATATCGATTATTAGCAGCAACACGTGGTCGTTTTATATTGTCTTTTTCACATACACGACAGTAAGTCTTGACTTTGATATAACAGTCGTGGATCACTTGGAAATTGTGAAAAACAGTTTCTGTCCACTGACGATCCGAGACGAATTTATTACCCATGATACCTCAGGCTAGCGCTTTACCATTTAGCTACATCCGTTTTCCCTGGTCTTTGGATACGTCATCATCGTTTCTGGCTAAATAACAGTTATAACATCACAGGGATCTTGAAAGCTTTCAATAAATTTACGGTCGACATTCAGGGGCCATTTACCAATATGACGCATCGTTGCCTAAATCTATCTCCCATGCTGGCTATTTCCAAGCTTTGGCGGTCTTTGACCACTGAATATTAATAGGTTGCACTTAACCAAACCCAGGACATCCGTGTCATAGGCCAAGGTGCACTGAACTTTGTATACTGCAGCAACAGCAACTACTGTTCTGAATGGCAGTAATGTGACATTGTTTATTTGTGGAAACAATATTATCAGTTAGGTTTAAATCAATAATACTCTTATTTAGTGTCCAATTGTTACGTAGGCCTAGTAAACACTAGAAGTTGTTAGCGATTGTAATAAAAATTGACACAACGGTTTTTCTGAAAGAAAGAAAGAAATGTTTTATTTAACGACGCACTCAACACATTTTATTTACAGTTATATGGCGTCAGACATATGGTTAAGGACCACACAGATTTTGAGAATAAACCCGCTATCGCCACTACATGGGCTACTCTTCCGATTGGCAACAAGGGATCTTTTATTTGCGCTTCCCACAGGCAGGATAGCCCAAACCATGGCCTTTGTTGAACCAGTTATGGATCACTGGTCGGTGCAAGTGGTTTACACCTACCCATTGAGCCTTGTGGAGCACTCACTCAGGGTTTGGAGTCGGTATCTGGATTAAAAATCCCATGCCTGGGATCCGAACCCAGTACCTACCAGCCTGTAGACCGATGGCCTGCCACGACGCCACCGAGGCCGGTCCGGTTTTTCTGAAGCAAACAAAATGCAATAAATCTCTTAAATGCCTCGTTATACTTCGTTGGAGACCATATTTAGTTCGCTATTTGAGAAATTCCATAGCCTGTATAAAATACACAGCAGCTCTGTTCTCGCTGGGACGCAGTGACCCCCCCCCCCCCCCCCCCCCCCCCCCCCCCCCCCCATTCCCCCGGGATCCGTGATCCCCCAGGATCCGCCAATGCTTGTGCAAGTGTACAATTTGAAAACAATAAATGCTTTGTCCTTCAGAACTAAATTTTGTTTTGTTTACAGTTTGTTTTGTTTAACGACACTACTAGAGCACATTGATTTATTACGCGTCGGCTGTTTGATGTCGACCATTTGGTAATTCCTTCAGAACTAGACACTGAATTGATCTAATGGAAACTGTGTTGAATCCTGACATTCCTACCAATAATATTTAAAGGGACATTCCCGAGTTTGCTGCATTGTAAGATGGTTCCGCAAAATAAAATATTTCTACGATTAAACTTACATATTAAATATATTTTCTTGTTTAGAATATCGGTGTCTGTATATTCAAGGTATTTCTGGTCGTCTTAATTTTTGTAAAAAGTCTAAACTGGATTTTTGTATCTCAAATAATTTCGTACGTACGAAAAAAATACATTTTAGGAAATAAATGAAATTTAACCTAGTACAAATAGTAGAACGATCAGAAACACGTTTAATGTACAGCCACTAATCTTTTATGCAGAAAAATATATTTGATATGTAATTACAATCGTTAAAAAGTCTCTGTTTGTTGATAACATCTTAAAAGTTGCAGCAAACCCAGGAATGTCCCTTTAAAGGAAAGTCCTGTCCTGGATGTTGCTAGGGAGCTTGACCGATCCCCGTCGGTGGGCCCATTGGGCTATTTATCGTTCCAGCCAGTGCACCACGCCTGGTATATCAAGGGCCGTGGTATGTACTACCTTATCTATGGGATGGTGCATGTAAAATATCCCTTGCTGCTAATCGAAAAGAGTAGCCCATGAAGTGGCGACAGCGGGTTTCCTTTCTCAATATCTGTGTGATCCATAATGATATGTCTGACACTATATAACCGTAAATAAAATGTGTTGAGTGCGTCGTTAAATGGACATTTCTTTCTTTCTTTTTTGTTTTGTTAAGATTTGCTGACTGATAAAGACTTGTTAACGACGCTAATTACATATGAAATATATTTGTCCTGTAAAACATACCAGTGGCTGTATATTAAATGTATTTCTGGTCGTCCTAGAGGTCAAATTTCATTTTAGTTTGCTAATATATATTTTTTCGTGCATACTAAATTATCGAAAGACCAAATCCAGTTTTGGTTATAAACAAACATTCGGATGATGATAAACACATTGAATACGCAGACTCTGGTATTCTAAACAAGAATCTCTATAGTATGTCATGTTGGTCGTTTTATAAAAGGTTTTATTAGTACGAATAATCTTACAATTGCGGCAACCCCAAGATCGTCTCTTTAATGTGTTATTGAATTACTTCAACATACCGTCTTAATCAGGCCACAGCGGCTCTTCACTATCAACAGTGCGTTCAAGATAAGCGTTACGATTAAACGTAAATTAATAAGTCATATATTTAGTGCACCCATATGTTTAAGTAATAGCGCGTGTTCTGTATTTATATAAAGCTATAGAGAGTGGTTAGGAACGCGCGGTGTATAGTGAGTGATACACAGAACCCATAATCGAGATACATCACGATGTAAATAAAACTTGTCACAAGGAAGTAAGGAAGGGATGGTATATTTAAAGACACACAGCACATATTTTAATTACGGTTATATGGCGTCGGACATATGGTTAAGGACCACACAGATAATGAGAGAGGAAAAATTGCTGCAGCTCAAGCCTCAATGTAATGAAGATGAATATGACAGAATATATGGCTAGAAACCAATGAAATACTGACTGAAATATGCGCCCAGGAAAGCGTGTTTGGACCTTGGTCGATGCTAACTACGTAAATGCGTTTCAGAAAAGTTACAAATCCGTTTTGTTTAACGACACCACTTGGGCTATCGGATGACAAGCATTTGATCATTCTGACAGTATTATTCAGAGGAAACCTGCATTTTCGATTACTGATTGGAATACGGTGACCACCACTGTCCTGGGCAGACAGCCCAGACAGTGTGTGCCCAGGACAGTGTGTTTGAACCTTAATTGGATGTAAGCACGAACATAAATTGAAATGAAATGAAATGAAAAATGATATACAAGTCGTGGAACACTGTACTGTTTGGGACGGGAATTAACGACACACTCAACACATTTTATTTACGGTTATAAGGCGTCGGTCATATGGTAAAGGACCACACAGATAGAGAGAGAGAGAAAACCCGCTTTCGCCACTTCATGGGCTACTCTTTTTTATTAGCAGCAAGGGATCTTTTATAAGCACCATCCCACAGACGGGCTAACACATATAACAGCCTTTGTTACACCAGTTGTGGAGCACTGGCTGGAAAGAAATAGCCCAATGGGGCCACCGATGGGGATCGATCCTAAACCGACCGCGCATCAAGCGAGCGCTTTACCACTGGGCTACGTCCCACCCCCGGGAATTAATAAATAGGTTATGCCAATACTTACACATCATTGTACGATATCTCTCACTTAGCCACAAGCCATGTGAATGTGGTTTTCGGTTCGTTCCGTTTGTTTGTTGATAAACAACACATTGTTTCAGCAGTAATGCACGGCAATGTATCGCGCAGGTGTAAACAATTAATGGCACTTATCTTTGTCAGGTAGGCGCGAGTAGCATCTTTACGGGTTGTTGTTTTCTCTCTGTCTCGATCACTTACAACGTATTTGGTCTGATGTCAGTGCTGTTCGCTTGTAGCCTCGAGGTCTTGTTCACTCACAGAACAGTAGAATCTCTGTATAATAGTTCAAAGCGACCAAGACTCTTTGACATGAAAAGGCGAATAACAAAAGTAAGTCCCCATACTTGACAACGAAGGGCTACATTTCATGAACTTTGTTTTGTTTAATGACACCACTAGAGCAAATCGATTAGTTCATCATCGGCTATTGGATGTCAAACATTTTGTAATTGTGACATATATTCTTTAAAGGGACATTCCTGAGTTTTCTGCATTGTAAGATGTTTCCGACTAATAAAATATTTCTATGTGTTTCTGGTCGTCTTAATATTTGTAAGAAGCCCAAACTGGATTTCGTCTTCAAATAATTTCGTACGTACGACAAAAAAATATATTTTCGGAAATAAAACGAAGTTTAACCCAGTACAAATATTAGAACGATCAGAAGCATGTTTAATATACAGCCACTAATATTTCATGCAGAAAAATATATTTGATATTGCAGCAAACTCAGGAATGTCCCTTTCAAGTAGACCCGCTACAGTTTTTCATTAGTAGCAAAGGATCTTTTACATGCACTTTCACATGGACAGGACAGCACACACCACGGCACTTGATATACCAGTCGCTGTACACAGGGACGGAGAAACCCCAATCATTTCATTTGAACTTATTTTCGTGCCTATATCAAATTGAGGTTCAAGCACGCTGTCCTGGGCACACATCTCAGTTATCTGGGCCGTCTGTCCAGACAGTGGGTTAGTGGTTAGTGAGAGAGAAGAGGGTGTAGTGGTCTTACACCTACCCACTAAGTTGTTAAAACTCGCTCTGGGTGGGAGCCGGTACCGGGTTGCGAACCCTGTACCTACCAACCTTATGTCCAATGGCTTAATCACGACACCACAGAGGTTGGTAACCCCAATCAAAGAATGGGTCCAGAGAGAGGATTCTATTCTACGACCCATGCACCTCAGTCGAGCGCTCTACCGACTGAGCTAAATGTTAGATTTAGAGAAAATTCCTTCCAAGCCCTCCGCAGTATTGTGCCATCCCATTTTCTTTCTCCAGGGACGAGACGTAGGCCATAGGTAAAGCGCTCGCCTGATGCGCGGTCGGTCTTTGATCGATCTCCGTCGGTGGGCCCGTTGGGCTATTTCTCGTTCCAGCCAGTGCTCCACAACTAAGGTGACAAAGGTCGTGATATGTACTATCCTGTCTGTGGGATGATCCACGGAGTGGCGGCTGCGGGTTTCCTCTCTGATTATCTCTGTGGTCATGAAGGATGTATCGTCATGGGTAGTGGCAATATCCCACTGCAGACATGTCAGGGAAAATGTATCGTCCTAGAGAGTGGCAGTCCTCTTATAGACAGAGTATATGGCCGATTCATGGTGGCAGTAACGCACTTGTCAACTTTGTGCAGAGATACGATTTTGATTATGTTAACGGTTGTGTCGTTCATATTCCTAGATAATCCAAAGGAAGGACGGAATGTTTTATTTAACGGTGCACAATACATTTTATTTACGGTTATCTGGCGTCAGACATGGTTAAGGACCACACAGATAATGAGAAAGGGAACCAGCTATCGCCATACTCTTTCCTATCGGCAGCATATGATCTTTTATATGCACCATCCTACAGACAGGATAGCACATACCACGGCCTTTGATATACCAGTCGTGGTGCACTGGCTGGAACGAGAAATAGCCCAATGGGCCCACCAACGGGAATAGATCCAAAATTTATGACACGACCTCATACCTATAACCTTCAATCGCGACAGTCTAGACACCCCCTCGTTCCAACTAGTACACCACGGCTGGTATATCAAATGCCGTGGTATGTGCTATCCTGTCTGTGGGATGGTGCATATAAAAGAACACTTGTGGTGTCGTTAAACAAAACAAACTTTCTTTCTTTTATTCTTTTATTCTTCTTTTCGTTCCTTCTTGTAATGATATCACAGGGAGATGTGACACGGAGGGATTCCTGAGGCCTAATTCACTAAGCTCTCGCAACTTTGCGATCTCGCAGTGCAATGCTAAAACAAACTTGCAAAGAGGATGCTTTGTTGTCTAGCAGAGCCTAAGAGAACTTTATGAATTAGGTCCCTCGTCTCCATAAAGTTTTTCTTCTGTGTTTTTCGGTGTTCTTTTATTCATTCTTATCCATTCATTCCTCAAGTCGATCAACCGTGTGTAGACAAAAAGGTAAATAAATAGACACACAGGTAGGTAAGTTAAATTATCTCTGGTGTTCTGTTTAATCGTGATGGTGAAGGATTTGGTTGAGTTCCTGGACACCTGTATCAACTCTGTCTCACCACCTTCTCCCCGCGGTCTGCTGGAAACCCCCCGTGTGTGTAATCACCTGTCAGTCTTCTGTCCGAGACATGTTTCCGTATCGGACTGAATTAACATAGCCACGTGTTACCAGCACACCTCGTCCACGGCGACCCCGGGGAGTTCTTGGGAACGTTTTTGATGATCACGACCGGCTTCGGTGGTGTCGGGTTAAGCCAACGGACATAAGGTATCCACCGATCGGGTCCAGGTGTTTTCGATAAGCAGCAACGGATCTTTTATATACACTCCTCACAGACAGGACAGCACATACCACGACTTTTGATATACAAGACCGGTCTCAGTGGTGTCGTGGTTAAGCCATCGGACATAAGGCTGGTAGGTACAGAGTTCGCAGCCTGGTACCGACTCCCACCCATAGCAAGTTTTAGCGGCTCAATGGGTAGGTGTAAGATCACTACACCCTATTCTCTCTCACTAATCACCAATAACTAACCCACGGTCCTGGACAGACAATCCAGATAGTTGAGGTACGTGTTCCCAGGACAGCGTGCTTGAATCTTAATTGGATTTAAGTGCTTCCCTGAAGCGCGGTTGGTTAAGAATCGACCTCGTTCCAGCTAGTGCACCACGACTGGTATATCAAAGGCCGTGGTATGTGCTATCCTGTCTGTGGGATGGTGCATATAAAAGATCCCTTGCTACTAATGGAAAAATGTAGCGGTTTTCCTTTCCTCTCTGAGGGGGCGGGACGTAGCCCAGTGGTAAAGCGCTCTCTTGACGCGCTGTCGGTCTAGGATCGATCCCAGTCGGTGGGTCCATTGGGCTATTTCTCGTTCCAGCCAGTGCATCACGACTGGTATATCAAAGGCCGTGGTATGTGTGATAGTACATACAAAACATCCATTGCTACTGATGGAAAAATGTAGCGGCTTTCTTCTCTATGACTGTGTCAAAATGACCATGTTTGTCATTCAATAGCCGATGATTAATAAATCAATGTTCTCCTTTTTACGCAAAAAGTGCATATAAAATATCCCTTAATGCTAACAGGGAAATGTAGCGGGTTTCCTCAGACGACTATATGTCAGAATTACTCAGTGTGTTTACATCCAATGATGATAATGATTATTTAATGTGCGTTAAAGAAAACATAAAGTGTAAAACATATATCACACCGAACACTGCCTATACTAGAAAACTAATTAACACTGTTAATTATCCAGTAGGCTAATATTTACAAATAATTTCAGATTTTAGCTTTCATGTCTTATCTCGAATTTAATTATGTTGTGAGTTCCAGACCGGAACTCCTGCCGCGTGTCTAACATTTTGCACTATTTCTTCGTAGTGGAAGGTTACAGCGCGGTTCTGCGCCCAGCGTGCAGCCCGGTTCCCATTTATTCCGGACAATTGTTCGTTTTGATAAGAACATGTGATAAAGATCTCCTGTGTTTGTTTTCAGACAAAATGTCATCTCCAATTAGTAGGACGCCGTTTGACGACCTTTAAACCATACACAGGAAGTTGCGGTATTTTAGTTCCATCTCGTGCTAGCATCTTTTAAACGACGACTCTAGTTTTGCAGGCTAATAATACACTTTAAAGGGAACAAAAGGACAATATGGCATATTTTCAATTATGGCTATTTGCTGCGCAGCATTCAGCTATTACTATTTCTTTTTCTGTTGGTGTACACATGAATTGCAACATTTTGCTTAAAATTAGGATATATCGTTTTAGCAAAGCTAGTGTGTTTCTGGCAGTCCCAGTACTTGTAGTAACGCCAGAAGTTCGTTTTCTTTAATGACACCATAAGACGAAGTTCTATTTATTAATCATAAGTTATTGGATGTCAAACATTTGGTAATTGTGACAAATAGTATTTAGAAGTAACCGCTACATTTTTTCATTCGCAATAAGGTATCTTTTTTCGCAGACAAGTTGTGAGGTACTGGTTGGGGCGGGGGTGGGGGGTGGGGGAATCCAATTGGATGGGTCCATCGAGGAGATTCGATCCTCACCGATGCGCTCTCTCTCTCTCTCTCTCTCTCTCTCTCTCTCTCTCTCTCTCTCTCTCTCTCTCTCTCTCTCTCTCTCTCTCTCTCTCTCTCTGTCTCTCTCTCTCTCTCTCTCTCTCTCTCTCTCTCTCTCTCTCTCTCTCTCTCTCTCTCTCTCTCTCTCTCTCTCTCTCTCTCTCTCTCTCTCTCTCTCTCTCTCTAGCTAGCTAGCTAGCTATCTATCACTAAAATATGCTGATGTGTCATTAAACATATTTTTTTTATTTTTTTTAAGATTGGCCGATATTCAAAGATAAACATGCCAAGATTTCTTTCAACCTGAGATTAAATAATAGCGAACTTCTTTCATAAGAAAGTAATCAATTATACACAATCAACAGTTGCAACACATCCACTATTGGAAAGTACTTGGAACAAAATGTCGTTTTATGTTTAAGCAATAATGTCTTGTCGGGTAGCGTTGTTGATTTCCCATTTCCGTGATATTTGTCAATTATAGATCGATCTAACGGTTTCTCTTTCTGAGTAGACAATACCGTGAGGAATCCGCTTTTCAAAGGAAGTATATTTGGCTCAACGATTATGCAATTATTGGAATCCATGACTGGTTTTCATGACCGTAACTGGCAGGAGGAAATGGTGGGCGGGGGGGGGGGGGGGGGGGGGGGGGTCCTTCCCATTACTCTAAAAATATAAAAGAGCTCTCTCTCTCTCTCTCTCTCTCTCTCTCTCTCTCTCTCTCTCTCTCTCTCTCTCTCTCTCTCTTTTTTACCGGCCTCGGTGGCGTCGTGGCAGGCCATCGGTCTACAGGCTGGTAGGTACTGGGTTCGGATCCCAGTCGAGGCATGGGATTTTTAATCCAAATACCGACTCCAAACCCTGAGTGAGTGCTCCGCAAGGCTCAATGGGTAGGTGTAAACCACTTGCACCGACCAGTGATCCATAACTGGTTCAACAAAGGCCATGGTTTGTACTATCCTGCCTGTGGGAAGCGCAAATAAAAGATCCCTTGCTGCCAATCGGAAGAGTAGCCCATGTAGTGGCGACAGCGGGTTTCCTCTCAAAATCTGTGTGGTCCTTAACCATATGTCTTACGCCATATAACCGTAAATAAAATGTGTTGAGTGCGTCGTTAAATAAAACACTTCTTTCTTTCTTTCTTTCCAAGTTATTTTAGGATATGTACGGCTCTTGTTTTAATGTTTAATATTTGTCATATTCGAGACTACAAGCACAAGGTTAAAGTCTGTTTTGTTTAACGACACAGCATTGATATATTAATCATCGGCTGGTGGATATCAAACATTTGGCCATTTTGACATATAGTCTTAAGAGAGGAAACCCGCTACATTGTTTCATTAGTAGTAAAGGGTCTTTTATATATTTACCATCCAACAGACAGGACAGCACATACCACAGTCTTTGATATACCAGTCGTGGTGTTCTGGAACGAGAAATAGCCCAATTTGGCTCACCGACGGGGATCGATCTCAAACCGACCGCGCATCAAGCCAGCGCTTTACAACTGGGCTACAGTCCGGCCCTCGAGACTACAGTATAGACCTCCCCCGCACCTTCTCCCCCGCCTTACTTCCCCCACCCCACCTTCTCCACACGGCTACCGCTACTACCACCAATAATGTCTTTGAGGTTAGCATTTAAAAAAGTTAATCTGGCATGACGGCAGACTTAATTAGATTGATTTGAAATCTTTATCATCAATAAAGGGTTGGTTGTGGATCAGTGATAAAACGCTTGCCTGACGTATGATGGATCGTAGGATCGATCGATCTCGATGGATTCGTCGGACTTTAAATATTTAAGGTTTTCTTCAGGTAGACTACAAAGTCGCTTTTCAAATAAGAAGGAAGGGATGTTTTGTTTAACGATGCACTCACTCAACACATTTTAATTACGGTTTATATGGCGTCGGACAGCTGGTTAAAGACGACACAGATAGTGAGAGAGGAAACGTCATGGTCTTTTTCTATTAGCAGCAAGCATAAGCGTACAAGACGGAGCATGGTGGCGACTGCGCCTCTAGCAAAAGCTCAAATCCGGGAAACAAAATATACTGATATTCGAGAAAAATGTGCTAACCTGAGACCTTTTTTACTATGTATTATTCTACCCTCATAATTAATTGTAATCCAGGTAAAAATGCGTAGTGATTCATTTGCAGCCCTATATAGCTGTTTTGGTAATAATGCTAATATAAATAACTGTTGTTATCCAGATTCGGGCAAACACCAGCCAGCCTCTCTCCCCTGAGCACTTCTGAAATAAAAAGACGGGTCGTGGCTGTTTTAAAGCGCTGGCTTTGATGCGCGGTCGGTTTGCGATCGATCTCCGTCAGTTGGCCCATATCAAAGGCCGTGGTATGTGTTGTCCTGTCTATGGGTTGGTGCATATAAAAGATTCCTTGTTACTAATGGAAATGTGTAGCGGGTCTCCTCTCGAAGACTATATGTCAAAATTACCAAATGTTTGATATGTGTTCTAGTGGTGTCGTTAAACAAAACAAACAAACTTCTAAAATAAATTTTAAAACGTTTTTCGTTTCCGTATGTTGTTTCTGTGTTATCACCTCCGCAAAGTTCGACCCTGCTATGTCGATATTCAATCAGTCCATCTTGCGTAGTGATACAACAACTGTTGGCATTTGATCTTCCCAGCCCATCATATCACGTCTCCGTCTGTTTCTCGTATTGCCAATAAACAGCTCTGTTTTCTTCTCTAGAGTGATAGTCGGTAACATCTCTCTGTTCAACGCCTTTCGCACAAACATATCCATATGTCTTTGAGCCATGCAATAACCTTAAAAATCAGATTTCATGCTATGAGAAGAGATGGGGAAAGTTGTTTTTCTTCTGACGGTAACGATCTGTAACTTCTCGACTTTCTGAGTGTTATAGCCCTACTCGAGGCTAGTTTCTAGATAAAGAAGGTGATCAGGGTTTCACGCACGCCTAAAACTAATATTTGTAAACGCCGCTATTAGGAAGAATGTCTTAATTCTGGAAACGTGTTGTAGTTGTGATATAGCTCCGATGTCTTCAGTGATGGTGGCGCGGGATCTGGCTCAGTGGGTAGAGCGATCGAACCCGCTTGGTGGAGACATTCTATGATAGGGCAGGGGTTTTGTGGTTTGGTTTGTTTTGGGGGGGGGGGGGTTTGTTGTTTTTTGTTTTTTGTTGTTGTTTGTTTGGGTTTTTGTGGGGAAGGGGGGGTTGTGTGGTTTTTTTGTGGGGGTTTTGTGGGTTTTTATGTTTGTTTCTTTTGGGGTTTTTTGTTTGTTTTTGTTAGGGGGTTTTGGGGGGTGGTTGTTGGGTTGTTGCTTTTATTGTTCCGACCAGTTCCCCACGACTGGTATATTAAAGTTCGAGGTATGTGCTGTGCTTTCCTCTCTATGGGAAAATCCATATAAAAAGTCCCTTGCTGCTAATGAAAAGATGTGGCATGTTTCCTCTTTAAGACTATACATCAAAATAGCCACCTATGGACCCATTCTCTATTTCGGTTCTTTCCCCTCACAACCAGTTTACCACGAGTGGTATATCAAATACCGTGGTATGTGTTGCCCTGTCTATGGGAAAGTGGATATAAAAGATCCCTTGCTACTAATGAGAAAATGTAGAGGGTTTCCTTGAAGACTCAAGTGTCAGAATTACCAAATGTTTGACATCCTATAGCCGATGGTTAATAAATCAATATGGTTGGCTAGGATGGGTGAAACACCCAACACTAGGTTCACCGAGGGGATTCGATCATTCGACAGATCACCTCAGGTGGGTTAGATCCTGCCTCGCGACTGATAATGACCATTGTCCAATACCATTAAAATCGTGTAGTAAAACCTAGTAGTAATAC
>NC_054699.1:25363480-25403480 GCF_016097555.1 Gigantopelta aegis | reverse complement strand
GCTCTAATTTTCTCGTTCCAGCCAGTCCACCACGACTGGTATATCAAAGGCCATGGTATGTGATATCCTGTCTGTGGGATGTTGCATATAAAAGATCCCTTGCTACTAATGATAATGGAAAAATGTAGCGAGTTTCCTCTCTAAGACTACCAAATTACCATAATATGTTTGACATCCAATAGCCGATGATTAATAATCAATATTTTCTAGTGGTGTCGTTAAACAAAACATTTTTTGTTTTCGTTGGCTCTAAGACTGGATGGCGCTGTGTCCCATTATCGGCTCCCAAACAAGAATGAGTTTTAACAGTTGGATAGGAAGAAAATGTTTTATTTAACGACGCATTCAACACATTTTATTTACGGTTATATGGCGATGGCGTAGGACATATGGTTAAGGACCACACAGGTATTGAGAGAGGAAACCCGCTGTCGCCACTTCATGGGCTACTCTTTTCTATTAGCAGCAAGGGATCTTTTATATGTACCATCCCACAGACAGGATAGTACATACCACAGCCTTTGTTACACCAGTTGTGGATCATTGGCTGGAACGAGAAATAGCCCAATGGGTCTACTGATGGGGATCGATCCCAGACCGACCGCGCATCAAGCGAACGCTTTACCACTGGGCTACGTCCCTCCCCTTTAACACTTGAATAGGACGGTATAATACCACTATGCTAGCATCTCTCAGTAAAACAATAACTACTGTAACCTCCATCCCATCCTCTGGCAAAGACGGCGCCACACGATTCGTGTTTTTCGTACGATAATAGCTACGACAGTAGCCGATCGGGTAAAAGACAAACATTACGATTCTATTGGTTCCCGGGCGGGACGTAGAGCTGTGGTAAAGCGTTCGCTTGATGTGCGGTCGGTCTAGGATCGATCCCCGTCGGTGGACCATTGGGTTATTTCTCGTTCCAGCCAGTGCACCACGAATGGCATATCAAAGGCCGTGGTATGTACTACCCTGTCTGTGAGATGGTGCATATAAATGGTCCCTTCTTGCTGCTAATGGAAAAGAGTAGCGCATGATGTGGCGACAGCGGGTTTCCTTTCTCAATATATGTGTGGTCCTTAACCATATGTCTGATGTCATATAACCGTAAATAAAATGTGTTGAGTGCGCTGTTAAATAAAACATTTCCTTCCTTCCTATTGGTTGCCAGGCAATCGGCTATTCTCGTATGGGGCACTCGTATTGTGTTACGTCGCCTTTAGATAGTACCTGTAACTGAGGTGTGTACCAAAGACAGCGTGCTTGATTTTTTAATTCAATATGAATGAAAATATTGGTTACTGGTAGATCTTTGTGTTAGGCAAGTAAATCAACGAATGGCTACTGCGGTGGTGGTGGTGGCGGTGGTGGTGGTGATTGTGGTGGTGGTGATGATGATTGTGGTGGTGGTGATGATGATGATGATGATGATGATAATGATGGATGATTGATAGTGTGAGAAAGGAACTTGCCTGCCTCTCTCTCTCTCTCTCTCTCTCTCTCTCTCTCTCTCTCTCTCTCTCTCTCTCTCTCTCTCTCTCTCTCTCTCTCTCTCTCTCTCTCTCTCTCTCTCTCTCTCTCTCTCTCTCTCTTTGTCTCTCTGTCTGTCTCACTATATTCATCTCACCTTCCCCCTCTTCGTTCCACAAAAACCAAACAGCTTTGAAAAAAAAAATACCATCCGCTTTTGAACTTTGCCCCTGGGAATAACTGGCGTTTGTGTCAGCCATTAAAATATTTGGGATTTGTTTGGCGACGGACGGGTGAAGTCGATACTTTGTTTCCAGACCGATGCCAGTTGTTCCCGAACATGATTCTTCAACTGGAGGGAAAACTATCGGCTAATTGCGCTAGTTGGTTCTATCTTCTATCATCGGTCGCCCAGTTCAAAGACATAGCAAAGCCACACACAGAAATGTTCCTGTGTATTTGAGAAAAATATGTTTGCATGTTCTTCCAACGGAGCATTTGTCCGACATTTGTTTTTTCGATCATGTCAGATGCCAGTTTGTGTTAATATATTCCGAGTCAGCAGCCCGAGAAATAAAATGGTTATTCTACTCTGTTTTATTATTTATTATTTATTTATTTATTATTTCTTTTCTAAAATTATTATATTGAACATTTCCTACAAATGGTACCCCTGTCAATAGCCTTAGAAATAGCCGGGGGGGGGGGGGGGGGGGGTCTCTTTCTTTTTTTCTTTATATTGTTATTATTTGGTTGGGTTTTGGGGTTTTTGTTTTGTTGCTTTTTTGTTGTTGTTTTTGTTTTTAACTGTTCTGGAATTATTAATAATATTATCTTAAGCAATCCACAAAAAGGGTACCAGAGTTAGTAGCTCTAGATAGATAAAGCCAGGGGTTTTTTCTGCTTTCTTTTTCTATCTGTTTTTCATTTTCTTTTCTTAAATTTGTTTTTGAGAAACCTGCATTCGGCAGGCCTAGAAATAGCCAGGTTTTCTTTTGGGGTTGTTTGTTTTCAGTGTTTCTGTTCTGTTTGGGGCGGGGGGGGGGGGGGGGGGGGGGGGGGTAATTTATTGATGTATTTATTTATTTTTAGTCCAGGAAATGTAATTTCATAGTTGACTGGATGTTTCGGGGAAAGGTTTCCTTGTCGAGGTGGCAAAATATCTGATGAGGGAAAGGGCACAATCCATATTTGTAGGGCCTATCTTTATTTATATTGAGTAGGATAAAAAACATACGTACATTCTCGTCCTCAAGTGGGGAGACAGACCCCACCTCAGGTTCTTACGTGCTAGCTATATATATATATATATATGGTAATGTTGTTTTAAATACTGTAGTCATTTGTAGAGGCATCCTCTCTCTAAAAAGGGGGGCGGGACGTAGCCCAGACGTAAGGCGCTCGCTCGATACGTGGTCGATGTGGGATCGATCCCCGTCGCTGGGCCCATTGGGCTATTTATCGTTCCATTACGACTGGTGTAACAAAGGCCGTGCTATATACTACCCTGTCTGTGGAATGGTGTTTATAAAAGATCCCTTGCTGCTAATCGAAAAGAGTAGCCCATGAAGTGGCGACAGCGGGTTTCCCATCTCAGTATCTGTGTGGTCCTTAACCATATGTCTGACGCCATATAACCGTAACTAAAATGTGTTGAGTGTGTCGTTAAATAAACCATTTCCTTCCTTCCCTAGAAAAATCTTGCGTTGGTGTTTGTTTGATCAACCTAATTGTTTCAGTGTTCCAACACTGGAATATGCAAAGTTGCGGTGTATGTCGTCTTGTCTGTGGGAGGGTGAATATAAAAAACACCCTCCCGACGTAGGTGTAGTTACAATGTCGCTGGTTACGTGGATAAACCCATCGGAGACATAATTTTGTATAACGGCTGCTTAAACATGACACTGTGATTAAATATCACTTGCATCTGTTTCGACTTTTCTTGCCTGTAATACGAGTTTTCGTTCAAACTGACATTATTTATGGCCGTCTTTATTGCGCAAACGACGAAAGACAGGTGCAATTAGAACTATACGAAACTCGCTTAAAATGTTCCGCCAAATGGAACGCTTGTTTCCACATGTCGTGTGTTTGGAAACAGTGTACGCGGGCTTGCCAAAAACGCGGAGGGTTTGTCGTAATGTTGTTGTCTGCTGTCCGTTATGTAACATAAACAGACCGCATGCAGATGCCAATGCTTAATTAACGTGTTTCGTGTCTTCAGTTAACATTTCTAGAGTTTTGTTGTGACTTTAGCGAGTTTTGTTTTCAGTAATAGAAGAAGACCTATTTATTTTTAACTTGTAGGTGAAAACCTCTTCACGCCAAAGAAACCACAATACCATATTAAAGGGACATTCCTGAGTTTGCTGCATTGTAAGATGTTTCTGACTTATAATATATTTCTACTATTAAACTTTCATGTTAAATACATTTTCTTGTTTAGAATATCAGTGTCTGTATATTCAATGTGTTTCTGGTCGTATTAATATTTGTAAGAAGCCCAAACTGGATTTTGTCTTCAAATAATTTCGTACGTACGAAAAAACATATTTTAGGAAATAAAATAAAAATTAACCTAGTACAAATATTACAACGATCAGAAACACGTTTAATATACAGCCACTAATATTGTATGCAGAAAAATATATTTGATATGCAATTACAATCGTTAAAAAGTCCCTGTTAGTCGATAGCATCTTAAAAAATTGCATCAAAATCAGGAATGTCCCTTTAAGCTGTTTTACAAATTGTAGTTGTACAGTATGGACCATCATCGCCACTATATTGTACAACTAAAATTTTACACTTTTATGACCATTATCGCCATAGGTGTATGGGCTTCCATTTGTGTAGGGGTGAAGGCTGGCTTTGGCCCGAATTAAAACGAAAATGCCCGAATCTGCATAACAACATTTATTCATATTAGTATTACTACCAAACAGTTACCACCTATATGGGATTGCAGACGAGTCACTACATATTTTTACATGGATTACAATTACTTTTGCTTGTAGAATGATGGAAATAAATGGTATTAAGGTCTTAGGTTGGCACATTTTGCCCGAATATGAGGTTTTTACTCCAGCGATTGCCCCTCCTCCCCCTCCCTTCCCCCTGTCTCTCCTAGTATACCGGAACATTATTGAAGGGGGTGGGGGGTGGGGGGGGGGGGGGGGTGCTGTCGGATCTCTTCCTGTAGTGTGTGTATTAATGATTAATATGTCAAATATCTGTATATCAGTGAACTCGACAATGACCGATGTAAAGGTATTTAACGTCAAACATAGGATTGTTGTGGTATTAGAGCGGTAGGCACAGATTGTGCAATTTTGATGTACAGTTTGCAAGGCTGTAATGAGAGCGTCATAACTGTCCAAACGTCCGTCTTGCTCTTTTATGGTCAGAAAGAAAGAAATGTTTTATTTAACGACGCACTCAACACATTTTATTTACATTTATATATGGCGTCAGACATATGGTTAAGGACCACACAGTTTTTGAGAGGAAACCCGCTTTCGCCACTACATGGGCTACTCTTTCCGATTAGCAGCAAGGGATCTTTTATTTGCGCTTCCCACAGGTAGGATAGCACAAACCATGGCCTTTGTTGAACCAGTTATGGATCACTGGTCGGTGCAGGTGGTTTACACCTACCCATTGAGCCTTGCGGAGCACTCACTCAGGGTTAGGAGTCGGTATCTGGATTAAAAATCCCATGCCTCGACTGGGATCCGAACCCAGTGCCTATCAGCCTGTAGACCGATGGCCTAACCACGACGCCACCGAGACCGGTATTTTTATGGTCAGAGTACTCGGGCTAAGATCATTACTGCAGCCACTACTATGACACTGCGCTTCGTTAACACCATCACCTACCACTATCTATCTCCGACACACCCTGATTTGCCATTGATCCCCATGAACAAGTTTTTTTCCCCGCCCACATAATGCCCCACGATTGGCATAACAAAAACCCTTACAAGTATGTACTGTACTGTCCTGCCATTGAAAATACATATAAAACTTCATTGCTGCTTTTTGGGTGGGAAAAATGCAATATCTCTCTCTCTCTCTCTCTCTCTCTCTCTCTCTCTCTCTCTCTCTCTCTCTCTCTCTCTCTCTCTCTCTCTCTCTCTCTCTCTCTCTCTCTCTCTCTCTCTCTCTCTCTCTCTCCCTTGCTGCTACTCGAAATGAGTAGCCCATGAAGTGGCGACAGCGGGTTTCCTCTCTCTCTATCTGTGTGGCCCTTAACCATATGTCCGACGCCATATAACCGTAATTAAAATGTGTTGAGTGCGTCGTTAAATAAAACATTTCCTTCCTTCCTCTCTCTCTCTCTCTCTCTCTCTCTCTCTCTCTCTCTCTCTCTCTCTCTCTCTCTGTTTGTCTTTCTCTTTCTCTCTGTGTATGTCTATATCTCTCTGTCTCTCTCTCCTCTCCACCCTCCCTCCCTCCCTATGTGCTATTCTATCTGTGGGATGGTGCATATAAAAGATCTCTGATGACTACGACCGGCCTCGGTGGCGTCGTGGTTAGGCCATCGGTCTACAGGCTGGTAGGTACTGGGTTCGGATCCCAGTCGAGGCATGGGATTTTTAATCCAGATACCGACTCCAAACCCTGAGTGAGTGCTCCACAAGGCTCAATGGGTAGGTGTAAATCACTTGCACCGACCAGTGATCCATAACTGGTTCAACAAAGGCCATGGTTTGTGCTATCCTGCCTTTGGGAAGCGCAAATAAAAGATCCCTTGCTGCCTGTCGTAAAAGAGTAGCATATGTGGCGACAGCGGGTTTCCTCTTAAAAACAGTGTCAGAATGACCATATGTTTGATGTCCAATAGCCAATGATAAGATAAAAAAATCAATGTGCTCTAGTGGCGTCGTTAAATAAAACAAACTTTACTGATGCCACGTGTCAGAATTACCAAATGTTTGACATCCAGTAGCTGATGATTAATAAATCAATGTGCTCCAGTGATATCGTTAGACAAAACAAACTTTAACTGTATTTAAAAGAGCTATCCGAAACCACTGATTTTAAATTATAATTCTCGAAAACAGCCATGTGCGTACCATAAGTATATCTTGTCGTGATCGCTCGTTGGTTGCAAAATTGATGTGATCCCTGGATTTAAAAAAAAAAAAAAACAAAAAAAACCGTGGTAAGCAGTTTTTAGTAATATCTCAGAAGGCCTGTGCGATTCGTGTTACACATTTTTATCTGCAAAATGTTTGGAATCTGTGATCTATGGGCCAAACTGTGTTTAACAAATATCCCAGCAATCGCGCTAATATTTCAGCACCTCAGTCATTTTTTTTTTGGCTCTTTCGTGATATTCGGCTCTGAAGAATTCCAACGATTGTTGATGACATTGCTTTGGCGTGGCGTAATTTGTCACCGCTGCTGTCTGCTTTGCATGCGTTTAGAAGCGGAGTCAAGATGTAGGTCAGTGGTAAAGCGCTAGTCTGATGTGTGGAGGTTATAGGATCGATTGTCATCGACGGACTAACTTTTGTTTTATTCAATGACAACCAGCGCCCAGTGTTATCCCACTATGCGGAATCGTTTATAAAAAGATTCCTTGATGCTTTTTATTAGGAGTAACATATATGGTGGCAGCGGGTTTCCTTTCTAGTCGCTGTCTGCCTTTCTCTGCTTCTGTCTTGATCTTTCTCTCTATCACTTACTCAATGGTATCCCGCATCTCTCTCTCCATCTCTCTCTCTCTCTACTCTCTCTCTCTCTCCTCTCTCTCTCTCTCTCTCTCTATCGCTCATTCTCTGCTCTCGTCTCTCTTGTAAGCCTCTTGTGCAATTTCTCTCTCTTATCGCTCTCTCTGTGTAGTCTATATCTCTCTCTCCTTTCTAACGTGCTTCTCTCTCTCTTCTCTCCTCTCGGCTCGTCTCCCGCCTCTCGTCTCTCTCCTTCCGGTCTCTCTGTGTGGTGTGCTGTGTGTGGTGTGTGTGTTCTCTGCTGTGTGTATTTCTCTCTTATCCCCCCCTCCTCTCTCTCTCTCTCTCTCTCTCCTCTCCTCTCTTTCTCTCTCTCTCTCTCCCTCTCTCTCTCTCCTCCTCTCTCTCTCCTCTCGAGACATGCGTACCCGTCGTGAAAATCATTTCAGTATGGTAATGATGACTGTAGCGATGATGGTGTGGATGATAATGATTTTGATGATGACGGTAATGATAATGGTAGTGACCATCTCCACTTACATCTAAAAGTTCTCTATTAATAAGTTGCCTGCACAGCTGTTCTTGTTTTCTGTCCACGGCAGAAGTTGATGGGTTAGCGATTAACAGTAAAGGCCTATTATGAATTCTTTCTCCAGACAGATCGGCATTTACAACGTCCTTCCAGATTCCAGTTGCAGAGACCTGGCTGCACTATTTGGCACAGTATACCTTAATTGTAAGTCTAAGAGTGGACACAGGATACGCATAAGTGTACGAGACGGGGAGCTAGCTACAGTCCAGGAACAAATACTCAAATTCGGGGAAAAACAATAGCGAAATGGTTTATGATTGTATATGGGCATCGGGGTGGGTGGGGGTGGGGGTGGGGGGTGGGGGGGCTGGAGGTCGGGGGCAAGGAGCAATTGCCTCCATCTAAGAAATACTGGAAAATATCCTACTAATTTAGAAGTGTCTTTTCTAGCTGGAAAAGAGTCTCTATTGCTGTCATTTTGCCTAAAGAAGTGTTTTATTTAACGACGCCCTCAACACATTTTATTTACGGTTATATGGCGTCAGACATATGGTTCAGGACCACACAGATTTTGAGAGGAAACCCGCTGTCGCCACTACATGGGTACTCTTCCGATAGGCAGCAAGGGATCTTTTATTTGCGCTTCCCACAGGCAGGATAGCACAAACCATGGCCTTTGTTGAACCAGTTATGGATCACTGGTCGGTGCAAGTGGTTTACACCTACCCATTGAGCCTTGCGGAGCACTCACTCAGGGTTTGGAGTCGGTATTAGGATTAAAAATCCCATGCCTCGACTGGGATCCGAACCCAGTACCTACTAGCCTGTAGACCGATGGCCTGCCACGATCATTTTGCCTAATTCACTCAACTCTCGCAATTGCGATATCGCAGTGCAATGCAGTCTTGCAAGGACAGTGGCGTAACCCCCAAAATCAAACTTTTTTTAAAAACTGTATTAAATTTTAAATTTTATAAAATCAAAAATACACACATACATTGTGTGGGTTGGCCCTACGATATGCCCCCCCCCCCCCCCCCCCCCCCAATATAAAACCCTGGCCACGCCAATGTGCAAGGATTACGCGATGTGCCTAAGATAGCTTGGTGAATTAGACCACATGTAGTTAAAAAGTCCCTTGTAGTTTTTGGTAAATTCAAAAACATGACCCAACAGTGTCAAGGGCGATGTGCATGCGACAGCTTTGTGACTTAAGCGCATGTTTCTTATTTCACTGTTTTGTTTAACGACACCACTAGAGCACATTGATTTATTAATCATCGGCTATTGAATGTCAATTATTTTGTAATTTTGACATATAGTCATTGAGATGACACCCGCTACATTATTCCATTAGTAGCGAGGAATCTTTTATATGCACCCACATCCCACAGACAGGATAGCACATGCCACGGCCTTTGATATACCGGTCGTGGTGCACTGCCTACTAGAACGAGAAATAGCCCAATGGGCCCACTGACAGGGATCGATCCTAGACCGACCGCACATCACTTATTTTACTCTAGTCCCTCTAGTTATTTTACGCTAGGTATGACGCCAATCTAGATGCACGTGGTCTTTTTATTATCTCTACCGGCCTCCATGGTGTCGTGGTTAGGCCATCGGACATAAGGCTGGTAGGTACAGTGTTCGCAGTCTGGTGCAGGCTACCAGCCAAACCTAGAGCGAGTTTTACCGACTCAATGGGTAGGTGTAAGTAGTGATGTTCCAAAGATCGATTATTATCATCCATTGGTCAAATTTTAATCACAAGACAATGTTTTGTTACGTCACTATGTTTGTTTCAGCGCTAAACCTACCATTAGTGACGTAACGCCACTGCCGTTCTGGAGCCTATTTCACTAAACATCGTAAATTTATGTTTACGTGTAAAACTTACACCTGTCGTACGTCTACGTCTACGTGTACGTTTACTCCATTTCACGAAGCCGGTCGTAGAAATACTACTAACTTACTTACGTAAATCTACGTCTGTTTTCTTTTGCAGCTCATTTAGCAGAAATCTGACATCTTAAAGGGACATTCCATTGTAAGATGTTTCCGACTAATAAAATATTTCTACGATTACACTTTCATATTAAATATATTTTCTTGTTTAGTATATCAGTGTCTGTATATTCAATGTGTTTCTGGTCGTCTTAATATTTGTAAAAAAAACCAAACTGGATTTTGTCTACAAATAATTTCGTAGTTTTTTAGGAAATAAAATGAAATTTAACATAGTACAAATATTAGAACGATCAGAAACACGTTTAATATACAGCCACTAATATTTTATGCAGAAAAAATATATTTGATATGTAATTACAGTCGTCGAAAAGTCTCTGTTAATTGATAACATCTTAAAAATTGCCGTAAACTCAGGAATGTCCCTTTAAGCCGATTATTAATAAATCAATGTGCTGTAGTGCGGTCTTTAAACAAAACAAACTTATAACGTTTAAAAGAAAGAAGGAATAAACTTGATAAAGTTTGGAAACCACCGTTTCCGGTATACCAACACATGATTGTACTGTACCAAATAAAATCCTATAGGCGACAGTGTTAACCTATGTAGTTTAAAAATACTATATTATGGATCAGTTCCCTATTTTTGCTTTGGGAGTGGAGGTGGGGGACACTGATGGATCGGGTACAAACTCTATATCAGATTTTGGTTACAATGGTAAACATTAATGTAATAAAAAAAAAAAAAAAGGTTCCTACTGGCCTGATTTGGACAAGTAGATATGCACTTGGTTCCGCAACTAAACTTTTCCCACGTCATGAACAAGTTTATTATTTGTGTAGGCAAAATACAAGATGACGTTTGGGTACAGTAGCGTAGCGTGGGTTACCAGCGCTCGGGGCAAGGCAAGTATTGCACCCCCTATCCAGTGGACCGTTAGCACTCTTTTCTTTTGTTTAGCCAACTTTCACCCCTATCAAAATAATAGTCAGTTGAGCAGGCAGTCATTTGTGTATGGATATATATTTTATTTCTAAATTGTAGAGAAAATATTATGTTGAATTTGAAAAAGATGAAAGTAAAACATTGTACAGTCCGTCAAATATAAGTTTTAAAATAATACGTTTGATAGCAGGGGCGGATCTAGACATTTGTAAAGGGGAAAGGGGTGTCACAGAATTGTAAAAGGAGCAAGCTGAGTTTGTGCAAGGCAAATGAGCCGGGGTCCGAAAGGGATCCACATATATTCGTAATGAAGAGACGCGTTTTCAGGACAGTTTACCACACGCCCCATGTCCAGACGACGGTACGGTCCTGTGTTTAATGGGAGTTGGTACAGGAAATAGGTACTCGGGAGAAAAAATATCGTCTGGTTTATTGCTGCATACATTTGCATATATCAGAAAATATGCAGACTCGTCTTAATTAAACACTATCAGCCCTATTTGAAAAAAAAACATTTTGAGTGGATTAAAAAAAGGTTTTGTTTAACGACACCACTAAAACACATTGATTCATTGGCTATTCGATGTCAAACATTTGGTAATTTTGACAAGTAGTTGTTCCTAATACAGCAAGCGATATTTTATATCCGCTTTCGCACAGACAGGAAAGCACATACCACAGCCTTTGAACAGCTGTGATGCACTGGTTGGAACCAGAAGAAAAACAAATCAGTTGAATGGATCCACCGATGTGGTTCGATCCTGTGACGCTGGCACCTCAAGCTGGCACTCAACCGACTGAGCTAAATCCCGCCCTGAGTGGATCAAATGACACAGGTAACAAAACTGGCTATCACTGGATTAATAAAGGGAGATAATTTGTTAAACACTTTACAAACTAAAAGTGTTACCATTTTATGAATTATCGAAGTGGATGTAGCAATTTACGTGTGCGACTAGTTGTGGTTGAGAGCACTCTTAGATTTACGTCTAACTTTACTCGTAACTTACGTTTACACTTCTTTGTGAAATGCTCTTCAGTCGTATATTTAAGTTTACGTGCAAAACGATGTTTAGTGAAATTGGGTCCAGCTAGTTAACGAGTCTACCGCTGACATTCAACCCACATTACTGACATTGTTTACAACTGTCGCAAATGAAAAGAATGATAATGGATGATAAAAAGAATACCCCCCTCGTGTCTTGTGATATCAACACTCGTTGATAAAAGTATAAAATCCTCGGCAAGCCTCGGATTTTCATACGTTTGTCAACTCGCGCTGATAAATTATGATATCACAAGACACTCGGGGCGTATCCTATATTTGCGTTACAAAACACCATAGCAGATCAGTGATTAAAGCGACAGATCCTTGTCTTTAAACATTACGGCATTTATTGCACTATTAAAGCCGTTTTTGATAATTGAAATCAGTCTGTACCTATATTTTATTGTTTAGAACATCATGAATGAATGAATGTTTAACGACACCCCAGCACGAAAAATACATCGGCTATTGGGTGTCAAGCTATGGTAAAGGCAAAACATTAAATGGTGAACCACATCACATCGAGATAAAAATTCAACAATTAAATAAATCACAGTGTAAAGAACTGTGCAACAATACAAATATCACAGATAGTTAATATTAAAAATTAGTACCTCGAAGAAATTGTGTGAAATTAAATCCCATCAGTTAGAACGCATTGCGGGAAATTATAAGCATTGAGGTGTTTCTCGTCTGAGAAACAAAAGAGTAATGAACGAATGAATGAATGAATGAATGAATGAATGTTTAACGACACCCCAGCACGAAAAATACATCGGCTATTGGGTGTCAAACTATGATAATTCAAATAAATAAAGTGATGATCAACATCAATATAAAAATTCAATGTTTAAACAAAAACAGTGTAAAGAACTGTGCCAAAAATACAAATACAAATATCACAGAATTTTACGGACACCGAATTTTACTCTAAACTTCCATTTGTGCTGTATTGGCCATTCTCAAAGAGAATGTTACACCCCTGCACCACGGTGAGGTTACAGCACACGCAGGGGGTTTAGAACATCAATTCCTAATAACACCCGAAGTGTTTATCGTCATCCTGGTGTTTCTAATAAATGAATGAATGAATGAATGAATAAATTCAATGAAAGAAAGGTCGTGTCATAAATGTAGGATCGATCCCCGTCGGTGGGCCCACTGGGCTAGTTCTCGTTCCAGCCAGTGCACCAAAATGAATGAATGAATGTTTAACGACACCCCAGCACGAAAAATAAATCGGCTATTGGGTGTCAAACTATGGTAAAGGGAAAACTAAAGTGATGAACAACATGAATATAGAAATTCAACAGTGAAGGTAAAAACACAGTGTAAAGAACTGTTTAAAAATACAAATATCACAGATAGGTCAAATTAAAATTTAGAATAAAATTCAGTATCTCGAAGAATTTGTAACAAAACATGGTTAGGGCAGTATCTTTGCACAATGCAGAGTCGAATGGGCATTTGGCAAAATAGTGGTTGGTTTTATGAATCTCTATCTGGTGCCTCGTCTATAGGAAGACAGCCACTCTCGAGGAGATCCTTGCTGAAGATTCTATCCCTCTTACACCGCCATAAAGAGGACAGCCACTCCGAGGAGACCATTTACCGGAGATTCTATCCCTCTTACACCGCCATAAAGAGGACAGCCACTCCCGAGGAGAGCTTTTACCGGAGATTCTATCCCTCTTACACCGCCATAAGAGGACTGCCACTCCAGACTAAATCGAAACTAGCACCAGAGCTGATACTATGAAATGCTTCTTCTTTTTTTTTTAAAACGCACCTACCTCTGGGAAGTAATGGTTATGGATTTGAGCTCGTCTATTTTTAGATAGTATTTCACCGTTTCAAAATAACAAACGATTGGTTCACTCCATTGTAAATTTTCCTTCTTTCCATTGTAACTTTATTCAGATGGGGGGGGGGGGGGGTCGAGACGTAGTCCAGTGGTAAAGCGCTCGCTTGATGCGCGGTCGGTTAGGGATCGATCCCCGTCGGTGGGCCCATTGGGCTATTTCTCGCTCCAGCTAGAGCACCACGACTGGTACATCAAAGGCCGTGGTATGTGCTATCCTGTCTATGGGAATGTGCATATAAAAAATCCCTTGCTGCCAATCGAAAAGAGTAGCCCATGAAGTGGCGACAGGGGTTTCCTCCTTCAATATCTGTGTGGTCCTTAACCATATGTCTGACGCCATATAACCGTAAATAATATGTGTTGAGTGCGTCGTTAAGTAAAACATTTCCTTCCTTCCTTATTCAGATGGTCATAGATTAACTAAATTTAAGTGTCCATTTTCACGAATTAAAACTAGGGTCCCATAAAAAACAAAACAAAAAACGGGTTGTCTCCCGCCCCCATATGATAATTTTTGGAACCGCTCCAAGGTAACATATTTTTCTTTCTTCTCATTTCAGATGCTGCCCACACCCTGTACAGACTCCAGGAAGCGGTGTACGAACAAAGATGGAGGGAATTTCCCGAATACGCAACATTTTCCGGTTTCCATGACTACGACGATGAACTCGAATCCTACACGCTGGATGCATACAAAAGAAGAAAGGTATTGGAAATTAATATGAACAATATTTCATTGAATGGATGCATGGATGGATGGATGGATGGATGGATGAGTCTAGATGGATGGGATGGATGGATGAGGATGAATGGATGGATGGATGAGTCAAGATGGATGGATGGATGGATGGATGGATGGATAGATGGATGGATGGATGGATGGATGGATGGATGGATGAGTCTAGATGGATGGATGGATGGATGGATGGATGGATGGATGAGTCTAGATGGATGGATGGATGGATGGATGAGTCTAGATGGATGGATGGATGGATGGATGGATGGATGAGTCTAGATGGATGGATGGATGAGTCTAGATGGATGGATGGATGGATGGATGGATGAGTCTAGATGGATGGATGGATGGATGAGTCTAGATGGATGGATGGATGGATGGATGGATGGATGAGTCTAGATGGATGGATGGATGGATGGATGAGTCTAGATGGATGGATGGATGGATGAGTCTAGATGGATGGATGAATGGATGAGTCTAGATGGATGGATGGATGGATGGATGGATGGATGAGTCTATATGGATGGATGGATGGATGGATGGATGAGTCTAGATGGATGGATGGATGGATGGATGGATGGATGAGTCTAGATGGATGGATGGATGGATGGATGAGTCTAGATGGATGGATGGATGGATGGATGGATGAGTCTGGATGGATGGATGGATGGATGAGTCTGGATGGATGGATGGATGGATGGATGGATGGATGGATGGATGAGTCTAGATGGATGGATGGATGGATGGATGAGTATAGATGGATAGATGGATGGATGGATGAGTCTGGATGGATGGATGGATGGATGGATGGATGGATGGATGAGTCTGGATGGATGGATGGATGGATGGATGGATGGATGGATGAGTCTGGATGGATGGATGGATGGATGGATGGATGGATAAGTCTGGATGGATGGATGGATGTCTGGATGGATGGATGGATGGATGAGTTTGGATGGATGGATGGATAAGTCTGGATGGATGGATGAGTCTGGATGGATGGATGGATGGATAAGTCTGGATGGATGGATGGATGGATGAGTATGGATGGATGGATGGATGGATGGATGAGTCTGGATGGATGGATGGATGGATGGATGAGTCTGGATGGATGGATGGATGGATGTGGATGGATGGATGGATGGATGGATGAGTCTAGATGGATGGATGGATGGATGGATGGATGGATGAGTCTAGATGGATGGATGGATGGATGAGTCTAGATGGATGGATGGATGGATGGATGGATGGATGGATGAGTCTAGATGGATGGATGGATGAGTCTAGATGGATGGATGGATGGATGGATGGATGGATGAGTCTAGATGGATGGATGGATGGATGAGTTTAGATGGATGGATGGATGGATGAGTCTAGATGGATGGATGGATGGATGGATGAGTCCAGATGAGTATGGATGGATGGATGGATGGATGAGTCTAGGATGGATGGATGGATGGATGAGTCTAGATGGATGGATGGATGGATGGATGAGTCTAGATGGATGGATGAGTCTATGGATGGATGGATGGATGAGTCTGGATGGATGGATGGATGGATGAGTCTGGATGGATGGATGGATGGATGGTATAGATGGATGGATGGATGGATGGATGAGTCTAGATGGATGGATGGATGGATGGATGGATGAGTCTGGATGGATGGATGGATGGATGGATGGATGGATGAGTCTGGATTGATGGATGGATGGATGGATGGATGAATGAGTCTGGATGGATGGATGGATGGATGGATAGATGGATGGATGGATGGATGAGTCTGGGATGGATGGATGGATGGATAAGTCTGGATGGATGGATGAGTCTGGATGGATGGATGGATGGATGAGTGAGGTGGATGGATGGATGGATGGATGGATGAGGATGGATGGATGGATGGATGGATGGATGTACGACACGAAAAATACATCGGCCACTTGGTGTCAGTAGTTCAAGATTATCAGTTTAATTTTTCTATTTTCTTGGTCATGATGGTGAGGTTGAGCGGGGGTGGACTTTTTAAGGACCCTAAACTATCGTTTGCTCGTGACAGCTATATAATACTGCTCGTTGCAGCTTTGTTAAAATATCCTTTGAACTCTGTTTAGATTCTTGAGTTGGTGGTAGCTTTGTAGTAAAGCCATCATTTGAGGTGCAGTATAAGTTGTAGAAGCATCACGAGGGGTTTATGGATTTTTATACCCTCTGTACGAATTTATCTTGCCGACATGTTTAACTAGTAAACAATAATTAGTAACAATAACCAATTAACGCCAAACTGTAAGGACTACTAACCGTCATTTATATAATGAAAACATGACTACGCGCAAACGACAGTCACTTTTTTTTTCTTCCTACACATTATAGCAAAGCTTACCGTAATTTCACTTGAAATCCATATTTCGTAAAAGGTTCACCTTTTAATCACACATTCAGGTGCATTAGTAATGTTCAAACAAAACATTTTGAATAGCACTTTTGCATTGGAATTTTCCCAGCATTCTTAAAACGGAAACGTCATGTACACAGTTATGTAAGGAGATGCAAAGTGTTGTCATTGGAATACTGACGTCATTCAAATTCAAAATCAGCTATATTATAACAATGTTTCGCTACTTTAAAATAAAAACTGTTTTATTTATGTTGGTAACAGACAATTTTCTGCATGGCGCATTAGTACAATAACAACAGTCCGACGTTACTGGCCTGGTGCTTATAAAACTTTTAGAGTCTAATAAGAGTCTGAGACACTAATAACACCATACAAATTGTGTGTGACGTCATTAAAGATTGAGTCTGGACTCTAAAAGTTTTATAAGCAGGGCCCTGGTGGGGTATATAGAGGATAACAAACAGTTACCAGTTATTATCAAATTTATGTCCCGAGTGAAATAATTTTCGCTTGTCACGAGCTTTAGCCAGTGACAAGTGAAAATTATTTCACGAGGGACATAAATTTGATAATAACTGGTACCGAGTTTGTTATTCTATTTATTACCCCAGCTATTTGGGTTTTTTTTTTTTTTTAAAGCCTTTATTTTCGATATAGCCTACATCGGCTACACGTCCATGTATATAGAAACGACGTGAATTATTTTACTGTTCTGGGTATTGCTTTAACTTTGTATTTTATTCACGGTTCACAGATAATTTTCAACCCCCCCCCAAAAAAAAAAAAAAATCTACAATTTTAATTGCATTAAACTTTCTTTTTATTACAAGTTTAACACTGAAACTAGAAAGACGTAAACGCAAACGCTTTAAACTAAGCAACGTAATTGTATGTGCTTTGCCAGTTCGTGATGACGTCATATTTAGTACCGACAAGGTGATCGGTTCCTTGGCGTCAAATCGTCCAATAGTAGTGTACGTTAAACCAATGCATGAAATTATGATTTTTATTTTTCCCGTTATGAGTGCCTGCGGGGGTAATAAAAGAGATTTGACTCCGCCCACGCGGGGTATAAAAGTTTTGTCCAAGGCTAAATAACTAAAGAAATTTGAGTATTTTACATGAAGGCGAGATAATATGTGTTGTATTGCTCATCCACCTGGGTTGGTTCAGTGTTTTTCCGTTCCAGATGTCAGCTAGTATTTCAAGTCTGATATAGGCCTGTAAGAAATTTGTAACAGAAATAGAATGCGTTGAAAATGCTGTACGTGTCGTTATTGACGCAGCCTAAGTCTTTTTGTTACCCTTCTGTTTAATAGAAGCTGTTAGAAAACGTTTTTTCTTAGAATCTTTTGTTCCTTGCACTATTAAAACTTGTAAAAAAAAAACCCATTTTTTTCAAACTATTAAAACTTGTTGAAAACAGCTGAAGACAGCAAACAAATGGCTCATTATAGAGTGTCAGAAATGCTTATAGGTTTAATGAACCGTCAAAATATCTCCTATTTATAACACTTTTGACTGTTTACATATTCTAACATGTTCTCTGTTTTTCTTCTTCTTCTTTTTTTTATTTTTTATATCGATGTTTTTTTATGAGTTTCTTTTTCTTTTTCAAAGCAAGAAAACCTTTAGCTGCAAATTATTATAATGCAGTGTGTACAGCCGCAGGAATTGTTGTAATAAATCAGTAGTTTTTATATTGCGACTGAACTACGCGTAACAGAATGCACGGTCCGACGAAAGACCGAAAAGGACAGAAATGGACCGAAATGGACCGACGGTATAACGGAATGGACGTGTTCGAATGAATGAATGAATGAATGAATGAACGAATCAATGTTTAACGACACCCCAGTACGAAAAATACATCGGCTATTGGGAGGCAAACTATGTGGACGTGTTCGTATCGTGTGGGAACTAATTGAATGTATGTTTTAATTGACACTTGGAAGCGTGAACACAGCTCGATGTTGAGACGTGAGTGAATGAATGAATGAATGAATGAATGAACGAACGAATGGACAAACGAATGATTGATTGAAAAAGAAAGAACGAAGGAATGTATGAATAACTCAGTGTATGAATAAATGAATTAATGAATGAATGAAAAAGAAAGACTGGGTGAATGAATGAATGAATGAATGATGAATGAATGAATGAACAAAAATATGAACGAATGAATGAATGAATTAATAAATGAATGCTCGAATTAATTAATTAATTAATTAATGGATGGATGAACGAACGAACGAACGAACGAATGAACGAACGAACGACTGAATGAATGAATGAATGTATCTTTAACGACACCTAAAATACATCAGTTGATGGTGATAGTGGTGTGTGTGTTGGGGGAGATCCGATCCGATAAGACTTTTACATGTTCATGTACCACGTAGGTTTCGAGCATGTCCGCCCCAGGGTTCGGCCTCTGGAGGCCAGGGGCCCAATCCGGGACAGATACGTTGGGGGAGAGGTGTCTTTTATTTCACCGAATCTAAATTCTTCAGGATCCTAAACTATCGTTTGCACGTTGTTGCTCAAATGCTGCTCTTGGCAGCTTTGTCAAAATATCCCTTGAACTCTGTTTAGATTCTCGAGCAGGCTGTAGCCAAGTGGTAGAGTGCTCACTTGAGGTGTGATATACGCCATATTACCCATCCTCCTGGGTGGTTCGTCGTTTTCCCGCTCCAGCTAGTACTGCAAGTATTGTATATACGAACTTTTTATAACAGAAATAGACTCAGCTGAAAAAGTTGTACGTGTCCTCTGAATATTTTTTCTTCTTTTTAAAAAACATTTTGTATATGTGTAATATTATACTGACAAAAGCTGTTGAAAACGTTTTTCTTCTCTTTCTTTCTTACAACTTGAAAACTGCTGAAGGCAGTGAAAAAAAATTGCTCATTAAAACGTCAGTCTGTCAAATAGAATCTAGAAATGGTTAGAGGTTTAAAGGGACATTCCTGAGTTTACTGCATTACAAGATGTTTCCGACTAATAAAATAGGTCTACGATTAAGCTTACATATTAAATATATTTCCTTTTTTAGAATATCAGTGTCTGTACATTCAATGTGTTTCTGGTCGTCTTAATATTTGTAAGAAGCTAAAACTGGATTTTGTCTTCAAATAATTTCGTACGTACGAAAAAAATCTTTTTTAGGAAATAAAATAAAATTTAACCTAGTACAAATATTAGAACGATCAGAAACACGTTTAATATACAGCTACTAATATTTTATGCAGAAAATTATATTTGATATATAATTACAGTCGTCAAAACGTCCGTTAGTCGATAACATCTTAAAAATTGCAGCAAACTCGGGAATGTCCCTTTAATGAACTGTCGAAATAACTCCTATTTATAACACTTTTGACGGTTTACATTTTAAAACATGCTCTCTTTTTGTCCCCTTTTTTACATGTATGAGTTTTTTGTGAGTTTGTTTTTCTTTTTCAAAGCAAGAAAACCTTTAGCTACAAATTATTATAGAGTAATGCAATCTGTACAGTCGAGAGGAAAAGTTGTAATAAATCAGGTTATTTTTACCGTGACTGAAATACGCGCCGACAGAATGCACGTGTTGGTATCGTGTTGGAACTAATTGAATGTCCGTTTTAATTGACACTTGGAAGCGTGAACAGACCTCAATGTTGAGACGTGAACGAATGAATGAATGAATGAATGAATGAACGAATGAATGAATGAATGAATGAATGAATGAATGAATGAATGAATGAATGAATGAATGAATGAATGAATGAATGAATGAACGAACGAATGAACGAATGAATGAATGAATGAACGAATGAATGAACAAATGAATGAATGAATGAATGAATGAATGAATGAATGAATGAAACAAATCATGTATCTGTTGTCTTGTGAAGACATTTTACGCCAAGCCCATGAGATAGATAAAAAGATGCTATAGTGAATGAATGACAGCAATCACGTATCTGTTCCCTTGTTGCTTTTTTAAAGGAGAACTGTGAGGACATTTTACGCCAAGCCCACGAGATAGATGAAGATATGCTGGGGCTGGAGGACCACCGCGAACTCAGGATCCTCAAGTCTTACCTTCAATCTTACATCGACGGATACAGATGGCGAGAGTAAGTACAGCGGCGTTACCGGCCTCGGTGGCGCGGAGCGGGACGTAGCCCAGTGGTAAAGCTTTCCCTTGATGCGCGGTCGGTCTAGTATCGATCCCCGTCGATGGACCCATTGGGCTATTTCTCGTTCCAGACAGTGCACCACGACTGGTATATGAAAGGCCGTGGTATGTACTACCCTGTCTGTGGTATGGTGCATATAAAAGATCCCTTGCTGCTAATCGAAAACGGTAGCCCATGAAGTGGCGACAGCGGGTTTCCTCTCTCAATATCTGTGTGGTCCTTAACTATATTTCTGATGCCATATAAGCGTAAATAAAATGTGTTGAGTGCGTTGTTAAATAAAAACATTTCCTTCCTTCGAACTACAGGTTGATAGGTACAGGGTTCGCAGCCCGGTACCGGCTCCAACCGAGAGCGAGTTCTTAATGGGTTCAATAGGTAAGGTGTAAGGCCACTACACCATCTCCTCTCTCACTAACCACAAACCATCTAACAACTAGCCCACTGTCCTGAACAGACAGCCCAGATAGCTGATGTGTTTGCCCAGCACAGCGTGCTTGAACCTTAAATGGATATAAGCACGAACATACGTTGAAATGAATTAAATGAATGAAACAACGTCGTATACCACCAAATCAAATCCCATAGACGACAATATTAACATATGTGGTTAAAAATAAGTGTATCAATCGACATAAACACCACAGATATATAAACACTACCACCCCTCACCCTTATAGTGAATCAGAAAAAAAGTTGGGGGTCAAGATGCTCATTTCAGAGATAACGGGTAGCGTCTATGATTATTCTAGTTCCGCACAAAATTAAATGAAATGAAATTGCATACATGTTTTGCCAACAAAAGTTGGGTGCACCTCGAACTTTGACCCTGCCGGAAGTTAGTTGGTTTAGTACTACCTATAGTGGTTAAATCATGAGAGGGGCTGTATTTAGCTCAGTCGGTTGATTGCTGGCTTGAGGTACTTGCGTCGCAGGATCGAACCGCCTCGGTGGATCCATTCAACTGATTGTTTTTCTCGTTCCAACCAGTGCACCACAACTAGTCAAAGGCCGTGGTATGTGTTTTCCTGTCTGTGGGAAAGTGCATACAAAATACCCCTTGCTGCATTTGGAAAAATTACCAACTAAGTACATTAATCTGCTCTAGTTGTGTCGTTAAATAAAACAAACGTTTTAACTAGCGTCAGCAGTATAGTGGAATGAATGAATGTTTAACGACACCCCAGCACGAAAAATACATCGGCTATTGGGTGTCAAACACAGTATAGTAACACTTGAGACTTAAGGCTGGTACGTGGGATCGTTTCCCGGTACAGGCTCCCACAAAGAATATGTTTATAAACTTAATGGATAGGTATGGGACCATTACATCAAAGTCTCAGGGGTGAGACGTAGCCCAGTGGTAAAGCACTCGCTTGATGCGCGGTCGGTTTGGGATCGATCCCCGTCGGTAGGCCCATTGGGTTATTTCTCGCTCCAGCCAGTGCACTACGACTGGTACATCAAAGGCCGTGGTATGTGCTATCCTGTCTATCGGATGATGCATATAAAAGAGCCTTTTGCTGCTAATCAAAAAGAGTAGCCCATGAAGTGGAGACAGCGGGTTTCCTCCCTCAATAGCTGTGTGGTCCTTAACCATATGTCCGACGCCATATAACGTAAATAAAATGTGCTGAGTGCGTCGTTAAATAAACCATTTTCTTCCTTCCTTCCAAAGTCTCTCTCACTAGAAACTATTAACTCTTGTCCTTCACAGACAGCCGAGTTTTGTGTCCAGGACAGCGTGCTTGAACTTTAATTAAAAAAGCGAAAGAAAATCAAGTTAAAACGAAACGTACATATTTCTGTATACCAAGTTTGAATACAAGGCTAGGGTGTAATAATGTCCTAGCATAAGCAGCTATTTAAAAAAAAATTAGGGGTACGCCAAAAAACTGAAAACTCCATTCTAGATTGATGTTAGTAACACCTAGTTAATTTTCATTTCATTTCAACTTATTTTCGTGCTTGTATTCATTATGGTTCAAGCACGCTGTCCTGGGCACACACCTCAGCTTTCTCGGCTGCCTGTCTAGGGCAGTGGGTTAGTTGTTAGTGGTTAGTGAGAGAGAAATGGGTGTAGTGGTCCTACACCTACTCACTGAGTAATTAAAACTCGCTCTGGGTGGGAGCCGGTACTGGGCTGCGAACCCTGTTCCTACCAGCCTTATTGTCCGACGGCTTAACCACGACACCACAGAGGCCGGTACCTAGTTCAAATACAAAGTAAAGTTTGTTTTGTTTAACGACGCCTCTACAGCACATTGATTTTTATCTTATCTTCGGCTATTGGACGTCAAACATATGGTCATTCTGACATATTTCTTTAGAGGAAACCCGCTGCCGCCACATAGGCTATTCTTTCCGATAAGCAGCAAGGGGTCTTTTATATGCAATTTCTCACAGACAGGACTAGTTCAGATACCTTTGAAGCACAGAACTGGTTGTTACTGGTTAGCTGTGATTCACCCTTGGGACATTTTTCTTTTTCTCTGTTTTTGAATTTTTATTAGTAAGGTGGACAGTATATTATGATATATTTACCTCCCTGCTGTCGTATCTAAGTACCTAGGGACCAAGACAATCGCTAATTCTACTCCCAGCCACTGGAGCAGTAGTAAATGACGCTTAAAGGTTGAATAATTAATTTATATTTTCTGTAACATCAAACAGTGCATGTGGGACTACTTTTTTTACCATAAACTGTTGCTGAATCTTATTGCAGTCAATACGCGACGTCAGTTTTCATTAACAAAACAGTCCATTGATTAAAAAATGTAGCTTTTCGTCCGTAGAATTGATTTGTTGAAAATATTGCACTGTGTAAAGCTTGTAATCGCATTGAGAATCCGACTTATTGAGCTTTTGATGTTGTCAGAGCGTTCTATCAAAACAAGATGCATTAATGCGTCTCAGAGGATTTAGTCGAATATAGGTTGCTTACGGAAATCGGTCAGTAGTGTTACTATTTTGTTAAGTAGACCACAGATGATATGTAATATGTTAGAATAATAAACTCAGTTCCGTTACACAGTCTTAGGAATGAAAGTGTAATATTATATATATATATATTAAAATTTTGTGGCTATATCCAAACAATGTTCAAGTACGCTGTCATGGGGCACATACGTTAACTAAGGGTTCGCAACCCGGTACCGGCTCCCACCTATAGCGGGTTTTAACGACTCAATGGGTAGGTGAAAGACCACTAACTCTCACTAACAACTAACAACTAACCCGCTGTCCTGGACAGACGGCCCAGGTGGCTGATGTGTGTGCCCAGGACAACGTGTTTGAACTTTAATTGGATATAAGCACGAAAATAAGTTAAAACGAAAAGAAATGAAAGAGTTTCAAACGTTTTTTTTTTTTTATGGGGTATTCTTTAGGAACTGTAAGAAATAGAATACGACAGGCGTGTCAGTTGTAGATCATTCATCTCAAACAACTAGTTTTTTTAACCAACTTGTAAGATCTCATGTTTTGTTTTATTGTAAGATAAATGGTATCCCACGGCCCCTCGTTTAGTACTGTATGTTATGTGTAATAAACCACGTTCAGTGTTCTGTTATACTGTACATGGATAACTGACGGAACAGGAAATGGTGTGGACAAGTCACCCCACCGCATTTCCATTTCAGGAACCATCACCAAGGTAACCAGTTAGGGAGAGGGACCTACCTACCTCGGTCGGTAGAGCCAGTCAAAGAAGGGAGAGCCAGTCAAAGGACTGAACTCAAACTGGATCCGCTCCTGTAATATAAAAAAAAAATCCATGTTTTGAACAAACTGTGCATATTAACTCTGACAGACATACTCGTTACGGTGATAAATGACTATGCTAAATAGATATGATTAAATCTAAATCATGCTATTCATAAACGAAGATGTTCTGAGTTCATTTAATTTACTGCTCCAGCGAGAGATGAACGTATGAAGTCGGAGATAATTTTGAAATTACCTTCAACATTTCTGAGTGATCGTTTAAAGGGCCAGGGGCATTTTTCACAAAACGACCAGCAGTTATACCGGCCATATTTTACACGTGTTTGGATAGATAGATAGAAAACTAGTTTAACGTGCTCATATACCACTAGGGTTTCGAACACGCCGTGTGTTTAGCATCTATTTCTCGCAGAAAATTAGATTATTACAGAAGATGAAGTATTTTAAGGACAAAAGAAAATGGCATACATGTACTTTTAATTATATTTTTTGTACTATAATAGTAATAAAAATTGTGGTTTAGTCGTAGATTTACGTTTACGTGCAAAATTGGGCTTACGATGTTTTGTGAAATTCGGCTCTGTTCTGAGTTTCTACCCATTAAAATATACAGACCGTAGTTTAAAGGGACATTCCTGAGTTTTCTGCAGTTTTTAAGATGTTATCGACTACCAGACTTTTTAACGGTTGTAATTACATATCAAATATATTTTTCTGCATAAAATATTAGTGGCTGCATATTAGACGTGTTTCTGATGGTTCCAATATTTGTAGTAGGTTCAATTTCATTTTATTTCCTAAAATATTATGTTTTTCGTACGTACGAAATTATTTGAAGACCAAATTCAGTTTGGGCTTCTTACAAATATTAAGACGACCAGAAACACACTGAATATATAGACACTGATATTCTAAAAAAGAAAATATATTTAATACGTAAGTTTAATCGTAGAAATATTTTATTAGTCTGAAACATCTTCCAATGCAGCAAACTCAGGAATGTCCCTTTAATCTAATCGTATGTAGTACATCTGGGTAATAATTTTATATTTATAACGGACACAAGAGTGTAAGTTGGTTCAGCAACAAAGTATATAGTTATTAAAAACGTTTCATGTAACTGTCGTACTATGGTTTGACATCCAATAGCCATTGATTAATAAATCAATGTGCTCTAGTGGTGTCTTTAAACAAACTGTCGTACTATGGATGAGAAGGTTTAAAGTTACAAGCTCGCCTAAAGGTAGTACTAAACCAAATAACTTTCGGCTGGGTCAAAGTTCGAGGTGCACGCAACTTTTGATAGGATAGTGAACACCACAAGTCCTGTGATTGGTTATAAATGTGAGTGTGTTGGTTGTAAAAAATAATAATTTCATCTGGGTAAAAAAAATATACAATTTTATTTCATCTAGTACCAATGTGTCAAGTAGCCTTGTGCTTGAAAAAATGTATGGGGTACCTGTAAAAAAAAAGTACTCGAATTTTGTGCGGAACTAGGGTAGTCATAGACGCTACCCGTTATCTTAGAAACGAGCAGCTTGACCCCCAATTTTGTCTGATTCACTTTAAGTGTGAGGGGTGGTAGTATTTATATCCGTGGTGTTTATGTCGATTGATACGCTGCAGGTAGGAGTTTTAGCCACATATGTTACTATTGTCGTCTATGGGATTTGATTTGGTAGTATACACCCTATATATACCAATTACACAAAATATAAACACAAATACAGTTTTAATAATATGGGGCCGAATTTACAAAGTCTGTTAACGTCTTAGACGCGTGAAACTACATACATTTACAATGCCTTAAAGGGACATTCCTGAGTTTGCTGCATTGTAAGATGTTTCCGACTAATAAAATAGTTCTACGATTAAACTTACATATTAAATATATTTTCTTGTTTAGAGTATAAGTGTCTGTATATTCAATGTGTTTCTGGTCGTCTTAATATTTGTAAGAAGCCCAAACTGGATTTTGTCTTCAAATAATTTCGTACGTACGAAAAAATTATATTTTAGGAAATTAAATGAAATTTAACCTAGTACAAATATTAGAACGATCAGAAACACGTTTAATATATAGCCACTAATATATTATGCAGAAAAATATATTTGATATGTAATTACAGTCGTTAAAAAGTCTCTGTTCGTCGATAACATCTTAAAGATTGCAGCAAACTCAGGAATGTCCCTTTAACGCCTGCGTCTGAGAAATGTTTGTTTGTTTTGTTTAACGACATCACTAGAGCACATTGATTCATTAATCATCGGCTGTTGGATGTCAGACATAAAGGTGATTTGGCCGCTACAGGAAGTTCATTTTCGCCTTTTGGTTCACAAATTGTGGCCGCTGGCTGCGTTGAGCAGGTGGTTGTTATACGGAGGTAATATACACAGGAAAATTCGTTGCAGAGGATCTCAAAGTGGCCGTCATAGACTGGTGGCCGCGATAAAGAGGTGGCCGGGAATGCAAGTTCGACTGTATATATTTATTTATTTATTTATTTATTTGTTTATTTATATCGCACGATGTTTACATGCCATGATCAGTTTGCAAACGATTTTGACTTAACCGGCGCATGGCTTATCAAACGTCACGTCTGCAATCACGGCAGTCTATCAAAATAAGTGTTCGTGTAATTGGACGTGATCGGGAGACTCTCGTCTGCTTTTCTGCACGGGAAAACAAATCAGCTGCGTCAGTCAAACAGATTCGAGCAGATGGCGGAAAGTCTGCTATAATTGTAGCTGTTCTATAGTCATGAATGTTTTTATAATCGAGATATTGGTGGATTTTATAATCGAGATATTGGTGGCTTTTACAATCGAGATATTGGTGGCTTTTATAATCGAGATATTATGGGCGGGGTATAATCATGATATTGATGGCTTTTATAATCGATATATTGGTGGCTTTTATAATTGAGATATATGGGGTTTTTTATAATCGAGATATTTGTGGTTTTTATAATCGAGATATTGGTAGAGGGAGAGTGGGAGAGGGATTGAGGGAGAAAGAAATAAAGAAATGTTTTTTTTTAACGACGCACTCAACACATTTTATTTACGGTTATATGGCGTCAGACATATGGTTAAGCACCACACAGATTTTTAGAAGAAACCCGCTGTCGCCACTACATGGGCTACTCTTTTCGATTAGCAGCAAGGGATCTTTTATTTGCGCTTCCCACAGGCAGGATAGCACAGACCATAGCCTTTGTTGAACCAGTTGTGGATCACTGGTCGATGCAAGTGGTTTACACCTACCCATTGAGCCTTGCGGAGTCGAGGGAGAAAGAAAGAAAGGAAGCTGGATGGATGTATGGATGGATGGACAGCCAAGCAGATAGATAGATAGATAGATAGATAGATAGATAGATAGATAAACATGAATGAATGTATGGACAGACAGACTGGCTGGCTGGCTGGCTGGCTGGCTGGCTGGCTGGCTGGCTGGCTGACTGGCTGGCTGGCTGGCTGACTGACAGATAGAGTTAAACAGTTTGTTTTGTTTAATGACTCCACTAGAGCATATTGATTTATTAATCGTTGGTTATTGGATGTCAAACATTTGTTAATTTTGACATATAGTCTTAGAGAGGAAACCCACTATATTTTCTATTAGTAGCAACGGATCATTTATTTGCACCATCCCACAGACAGGTTAGCACGTACCGCGGCCTTTCATATACGAATCGTGGTACACTGGCTAGAACGAGAAATAGCCTAATGGGCCCACCGATGGGATTCGATCCTAGGCCGACCTCGCATCAAGCGAGCGCTTTACCAAGGAGTTAGGCAGAGAGACAGATACACAGGCAGACAGACAGACAGACAGACAGATAAATAGATAGATAGATAGATAGATAGATAGATAGATAGGTAGATAAATAGATAGACACATGTATATTCACATACAGATAGATAGACAGACGGACGGACAGACAAATTGACAGACAAATTGACAGACGGATGGATGGATGGATGGATGGATGAGGAAAGAAATGGATGGAGAAAGACAGATACAGAAACAGGCACTGCGAAATGATAGTATCTTACATGGATTGCCAGTCATTAAAACAACTGTGGCCATTTTGATAATAATTTATAGATTCAATAGGGCTATTATTTTGGAGAAAAAATATATAACTAATAATGAAGCCAGCATTGTCTCGAGTGGAATCACTGTTGCGCTATAAAGTCCGGTCGTGCAGTTTAGTTTTTCTCACATTCCTGAAGAACTCAAGTTAATGGTTTTAGACATCCAACAATATGTCTGTGGGGTGAAATGCAATTGGGACATTTAGGAGACGTTTCCAGTGAACAAAACATAATTACCATGTCCATTATTGTCGTTTGGCATTACATCAAATCTGGCGTTTGGTTCGCTAGTTATGCGGGGAACACAGATCGACCGTCCGGCTCCTTCTTTGAGATCTTTTTTTTTTTTTCATATTCTAGAAACATATCAAGACTCCATGGGCCATGCTTACAAAAACTCTCGAGTCTAGATTCAAGTCTTTGATGACGTCACATGCATGATATATGAATGGCTTTGCCATAACATTAAAGACTTCCGTTTGTTCCCCACCAGTGAATTAAAGACACATCTGGCTCTTTCCTATATTTGAAACCACTATCTTATCTTAACATATATGTAAAGCATTATACAGAAAAATACATTTGGAATGACTTTTAGCCGAATTGTTTAAATTTTCATTCTGCCGTTGGAGGGGCGGGACATAACCCAATGGTAAAGTGCTTGCCTGATGCGCTGTCGGCCTAGGATCGATTCCCGTCGGTGAGCTATTTGGCCTGTTTTTTGTTCCAGCCAGTGCATGTAAAAGATATATTGTTGCTAATGGAAATATGTAGCGGGTTTCCTTCTCTTGGTGTATATGTCATAATTATCAACTGTTTGACATTCAGCAGCCGATGATTAATAAACCAGTGTGCTGTAGTGGTGTCGATAAGCAAAAGAGAATTTAATTTCTGCCATTTGAAGAAAAAATAAATTCCTATGTACGGTACTACAAAACATCACGATGTCCAGAAATGCATGGGTTATAGATATATCCATATTCTTAGCAAGTATATAATTATTTTCTCTAAGGAAGTGATCAGTCATACGGGGTCGGGATTTAGTTCAGTCAGTAGAATGGCTCAGTCGGTTGAGTGCTCGCTTGAGGTGTTTGCATCACAGGATCGAACCACCTCGGTAGATCAATTCAGCTGACTGGTTTTTTCTCGTGACAACCAGTGCACCAAAACGGATCAAAGGCCGTGGTATGTATCTTCTTGCCTGTGGGAAAGTGCATATAAAAGGTCCCTTTCTGCATTGGGAAAAATGTAGTGGGTTGCCTCTAATGACTACCAGTCAGATTTACCAAATGTTTGACACCCAATAGCCGATGATTAATTAATCACTGTGCTCTTGTGGTGTCGTTAAACCGTTGTTGATCAGTCATACGATACGATAAATAAATATATATGGTGTCTTTTCAATTACAGCTACGGCGCCCTGAACCCTATAAACTTCCTGGAGAGTCTAACCAAGGGCCCGCACTGGACCATGTACACCAACTTAGAGACGGAGAATGACTTCAACCAATACCTGAAACGGTTGTCAGCTGTCCCGGGACAGGTGATATATCATGTTTTAAACCTATTGTAATGAGCGTACGAGGCAGGGCCGGGGGTGGGGGACAACTGCCTCCTAGTGCTGGAGCAAAACGTCAAAACGTCAAATCTGAGGGGAAATTACAGAGATATTCGGGCAAAATGTGCAAACCTGAGACATTTTAACTATGTATTTCATGTAAAAATGCGTAATGATTCGTTTTCAACCCTATATAGCTGTTTTGTAGTGATGCTAATATGATTAAATTATTTTTTCTTGATTCGGGCATTTTCGTTTAATTAGAACAAAACTCGCCTATACCCCCCCCCCCCCCCCCAAAAAAAAGGGAGCCCGTACGCCTATAACTATTGTGGACACCTGATTTCATCGCTGTTTTGACAGTGATTCATGAGTGTATGTCATCACAGCTGTACTTATTCCAATGAGCTCTGTCCTGTGCTAGTTTTTATTTAGTAAACTAGTCTGAGAGTGGCAGTCCTCTTTTTGCCGGTGCAAGAGGGATGGGGTATACAGAAAAAATCTCCTCGGGAGTGGCTGTCCTCCTATAGATGAGGTACTAGATAGAGATTCATAGAACCAACCACTGTTTTTCCCAATACCCATTCGCCTCTGCATTGTGCAGAGATACGGCCCTGACCATGTATTACGGTTTTACACAATCTTTATCTTCCAGTATAAAGCTGTAAAATTATTTATTTACAAGTCGAAGAAGTCAAAGTTACCATGAAAAGGGAGGCTGATAATGACAATTTATTTATTTATTTATTTTATTTTATTATTTCATTCATTCATTCATTCATTCATTCATTCATTCATTCATTCATTCATTCATTCATTCACTCATTCATTCATTTTACCGGCCTCAGTGGCGTCGTGGTTAGGCCATTGGTCTACAGGCTGGTAGGTACTGGGTTCGGATCCTAGTCGAGGCATTGGATTTTTAATCCAGATACCGACTCCAAACCCTGAGTGAGTGCTCCGCAAGGCTCAAACCACTTGCACCGACCAGTGATCCATAAATGGTTCAACAAAGGCCATGGTTTGTGCTATCCTGCCTGTGGGAAACGCAAATAAAGGATCCCTTGCTGCTAATCGGAAAGTGTAGCCCATGTAGTGGCGACAGCGGGTTTCCTCTCAAAATCTGTGTGGTCCTTAACCATATGTCTGATGCCATATAACCGTAAATAAAAATGTGTTGAGTGTGTCGTTAAATAAACCATTTCTTTCATTCATTCATTCATTCATTCATCCATTCATCCATCCTTCCATCCATTCATTCATCCATTTATTCATTCATTTTTATTTATGTATTTATTTATTTATTTTATCATCTTATTTTAATGTATTTGTTGGTTTAGGATATGGCGGAGGGGTATTTTATGTGTGACTTTTATGTTTATTTTTCATTTAAACCATCGACACGCGTATGTCTTATACTCTTTAGTAAGAATAATGACTATTTCTAAGGAAAAAAACCCAGGTACGTAACTGTCACTGACAGAAAGTTACACCTAGTAAGTAGGTTCACAGATTTACTCCCGTATTGTGCGCTAAATACCAGGTATGGTGGAACACAATAAACAACGCCCGCGGTGTACAAACAGTTTACCTCATCCGCGGCATAATGCCATGGAAAGGTTATCTTGCCCATATCGCCATTTGTTGATAGACCTACCATCCGGTAACGCATCCAGTCGAGGTTTAGCCGTGCCACGTATATGTGTAGATATACCTGTCATAGGGATCTCTGCATATCTTTTCTTTTAGCGTGTTATAAAACCATAACAGAATATTTGAAAAGGTCAGTTCTCAATATCGCAATGGGGTCGTCCCTCGGTATATATGGTAGATATTGATGCAGATTAAGACATAGACATATCTATAGGTATATATGAATGGCAAAAGGGAAGAGGGTCATGGAGGAACTATATATATATATATATATATATAATATTTGAAAAGGTCAGTTCTCAATATCGCAATGGGGTCGTCCCTCAAAATGAATGTCTGTTAGATATAGATGCAGATTAAGACAGACATAGCTATACGTATATATTAATGGCAAAGGGAAAGGGGGTCATACAGATAAACTTATTCATATTCGATAAATATCTATGGTGGAACCATAAAATTAGTTTGAGAGATCGAGTGTTTTTAGTTTTCGAAGTTTGAGTTTTCGAAGTCCGTTATTACTAGATTGTATAACAATTCGGTCAGGACCGTCGCTTCAGTTTAAGAGATCGAAGTTTTCTAGAGATCGAAGTTTGAGTTATCGAACTGACAAGCAGACGCACACACAGACAGACAAACACACACATACATTAAATATTCATTCATTAACTCACACCCTTTGTATTGTAATTGTAAGAACGTCGTAATTGTTGTACAGAGATGTAATGTGGGCTTGAATGTCAGTAAAGGCGAGTATGCAGGAATTTTAGCAGGGGGTTCTATACTGTGGCGAGCGAAGTTTATGGGGGGGGGTTGAGTCACGCTCCCCAGCCCCCCCCCCCAGCCCCCCCCCCCCACACAAATATATTGTAAATAGAAAACAAATTATTTGAGCAGGGGATGGCGTCGACCCCACAATACCCCCCCCCCCCCCCCACACACACACACCTCCCGCACACGCGCTTGCAGTAATGTTAAATGGATGAGGGCTTTGGTTGCAGTCAGTGCTTGCTGTTAGTGTTTGTGTGGTCCCTTGTTTATCTTCATCAGTAAATATGCATCTCATGCTCACATCCAATTAAGGTTCAGACTGGAAGTTGTGGGAGCATACCGCAGTTATCTGGGACGACTAACCAATACAGAGGTTAATAGAGGTTATAGTTAGTGATTAATGAAAAACGTCTTCACCCCCATCCCTTACTCCTTCCCTCATACATACACACACAGAGTTGAGTACCGAGTCTGGGATGAAGCTGGTGATGGTGAGCGAACTCAGAACCTACTAACTCCATGACTTAATTACTACACCACCCAGCTCAACGAATTACAGCATGAGGTAAGGTAAGGTAAGTACGTTACGGTGAAGTAAGGTAAGGTAAGGGTAATGTAAAGGTAATGTTAAGTAAGGTAGAGTAACGGTAAGAGTAAAGGTAGTGATAAGTAAGGTAAAGTAAAGGTAAGAGTAAAGGTAAGAGTAAAGGTAATGTTAAGTAAGGTAACGTAAAGGTAAGAGAAAAAGTAAGGTTAAGTGAGGTAAAGTAAAGGTAAGAGTAAAGGCAAGGTTAAGTAAGGTAAAGTAAAGGTAAGAGTAATGGCAAGGTTAAGTAAGGTAAAGTAAAGGTAAAGTAAAGACAAGGTTAAGTAACGTAAAGTAAAGGTAAGAGTAAAGGCAATGTAAAGTAAGGTAAAGTAAAGGTAAGAGTAAAGGCAAGGTTAAGTAAGGTAAAGTAAAGGTAAGAGTAAAGACACGGTTAAGTAATGTAAAGTAAAGGTAAGAGTAAAGGCAAGGTTAAGTAAGGTAAAGTAAAGGTAAGAGTAAAGACAATGGTAAGTAAGTTAAAGTAAAGGTAAGAGTAAAGGTAAGGTGAAGTAATGTAAAGTAAAGGTAAGAGTAATGGCAAGGTTAAGTAAGTTAAAGTAAAGGTAAGAGTAAAGGTAAGGTGAAGTAATGTAAAGTAAAGGTAAGAGTAATGGCAAGGTTAAGTAAGTTAAAGTAAAGGTAAGAGTAAAGGCACGGTTAAGTAAGTTAAAGTAAAGGTAAGAGTAATGGCAAGGTTAAGTAAGTTAAAGTAAAGGTAAGAGTAAAGGTAAGGTGAAGTAATGTAAAGTAAAGGTAAGAGTAATGGCAAGGTTAAGTAAGTTAAAGTAAAGGTAAGAGTAAAGGTAAGGTGAAGTAATGTAAAGTAAAGGTAAGAGTAATGGCAAGGTTAAGTAAGTTAAAGTAAAGGTAAGAGTAAAGGCACGGTTAAGTAAGTTAAAGTAAAGGTAAGAGTAAAGGCAAGGTTAAGTAAGGTAAAGTAAAGGTAAGAGTAAAGGCAAGGTTAAGTAAGTTAAAGTAAAGGTAAGAGTAAAGGCAAGGTTAAGTAAGTTAAAGTAAAGGTAAGAGTAAAGGCAAGGTTAAGTAAGTTAAAGTAAAGGTAAGAGTAAAGGCAAGGTTAAGTAATGTAAAGTAAAGGTAAGAGTAAAGGCACGGTTAAGTAAGTTAAAATAAAGGTAAGAGTAAAGGCACGGTTAAGTAAGTTAAAGTAAAGGTAAGAGTAATGGTAAGGTTAAGTAAGTTAAAGTAAAGGTAAGAGTAATGGTAAGGTTAAGTAAGTTAAAGTAAAGGTAAGAGTAATGGTAAGGTTAAGTAAGGTAAAGTAAAGGTAAGAGTAAAGGCACGGTTAAGTAAGTTAAAGTAAAGGTAAGAGTAATGGCAAGGTTAAGTAATGTAAAGTAAAGGTAAGAGTAATGGTACGGTTAAGTAAGGTAAAGTTAAGGTAAGAGTAAAGGCAAGGTTAAGTGAGGTAAAGTAAAGGTAAGAGTAAAGACAAGGTTAAGTGAGGTAAAGTAAAGGTAAGAGTAAAGACAATGGTAAGTAAGTTAAAGTAAAGGTAAGAGTAAAGGCACGGTTAAGTAAGGTAAAGTAAAGGTAAGAGTAATGGTAAGGTTAAGTAAGGTAAAGTAAAGGTAAGAGTAAATGTAAGGTTAAGTAATGTAAAGTAAAGGTAAGAGTAAAGACAATGGTAAGTAAGGTAAAGTAAAGGTAAGAGTAAAGGCACGGTTAAGTAAGTTAAAGTAAAGGTAAGAGTAATGGTAAGGTTAAGTAAGTTAAAGTAAAGGTAAGAGTAATGGTAAGGTTAAGTAAGGTAAAGTAAAGGTAAGAGTAAAGGCACGGTTAAGTAAGTTAAAGTAAAGGTAAGAGTAATGGCAAGGTTAAGTAATGTAAAGTAAAGGTAAGAGTAATGGTACGGTTAAGTAAGGTAAAGTTAAGGTAAGAGTAAAGGCAAGGTTAAGTGAGGTAAAGTAAAGGTAAGAGTAAAGACAAGGTTAAGTAAGTTAAAGTAAAGGTAAGAGTAAAGGCACGGTTAAGTAAGTTAAAGTAAAGGTAAGAGTAAAGGCAAGGTTAAGTGAGGTAAAGTAAAGGTAAGAGTAAAGACAATGGTAAGTAAGTTAAAGTAAAGGTAAGAGTAAAGGCACGGTTAAGTAAGGTAAAGTAAAGGTAAGAGTAATGGTAAGGTTAAGTAAGGTAAAGTAAAGGTAAGAGTAAATGTAAGGTTAAGTAATGTAAAGTAAAGGTAAGAGTAAAGACAATGGTAAGTAAGGTAAAGTAAAGGTAAGAGTAAAGGCACGGTTAAGTAAGTTAAAGTAAAGGTAAGAGTAATGGTAAGGTTAAGTAAGTTAAAGTAAAGGTAAGAGTAAAGGCACGGTTAAGTAAGTTAAAGTAAAGGTAAGAGTAAAGGCACGGTTAAGTAAGTTAAAGTAAAGGTAAGAGTAAAGGCACGGTTAAGTAAGGTAAAGTAAAGGTAAGAGTAAAGGTAAAGTTAGGGGATAAGGATACGGTACAGGTAAATTGATGGTAAAGGAAAGGTATGTTGGAGGTAAAGGTATGGTAAAGATAAATGTAAGGTTACAGTATGGTAGAGGTAAAGATAAGATAAGGTAGATGTAGAAATATGATAGGTAAGTAATGTCCTGTACGGTATGGTAAAAGTAAAGGTAAGATATAGAGGATAATAAACGAGTTTCCAGTTATTATCAAATTTATGTCCCGAGAGAAATAATTTTCAGTTGTCACGAGCTTTAGCGAGTGGAATAATTTTCAGTTGTCACGAGCTTTAGCAAGTGACAAATGAAAATTATTTCACGATGGACACAAATTTGATAATAACTGGTTGCGAGTTTGTTATTCTATTTATTACCTGAGCTATTTTTTCTCTAAAAGCCTTTATTTTCGACACACATGTACGTACATGTATAGAAATGACATAAACCACTTTGCGCACTGTTCTGAGTATTGCTATAACTTTGTTATTTAATCACGTTCATAGATAATTTTTAAAAACAAAAGTTCTCTTTATTCTGGTACAAAATCTATAATGAATTGCATTAAAATGTCATAAATTGAACACCAAAAACAGACAGCCGTCAGAGGCGGATCTATGGGGGGGGGGCAGGGGCCCCGCCCCCCCCCCCCATAAATTTTGCTACAGTTATAATTTTATTATATATTAATTTTCATCCCCCTTCCAAACCTCCCGCAAAGTTCCCTTGGCATTCCGCCTCATGTCATTTTCTGGATCCGCCACTGGCCGTAAATGCAAACTCTTTAAACTACATGACGTCATTGTGTGTGTTTACCAAATCGTGATGACATCATATTTAGTACCGAAATGGTCATTGGTTTGTAAGCGTCAAATCATCCAATAGTATTGTTCGTTACACCAATGCATGATAATTTTTCAGTGAGAAATTATGATTTTTATTTTCCCCGTTATGAGTGCCTGCTGGGGTAATAAATACATTTAACGTACTAATCACAGCAAGTTGTTTTGAAGCACGCCCTTCGTGGATACATACATACAGGTTATGGGCCTGCATCAGCCCACTTGTCCACACCGATATCAGAATACATGTGCTGTTCACATGGACTTGTGTTGGAACACACGGAGTTGTGTTGGAACACACGATGGGCGTTCGGCGTAACGACAACAACCATACACCGAGGAATGTGGTTCCGTCGACAATTGTATCCCCATGGGGGGACAATTGACGTGTTCATAGTGGGTGGATCGGCCGTGAAACAGATGTCATGCACGTGGTCGTGCTACATAACGCGAAGAGTTAAATGCCAGGAATTGCGTTTCTGTGCCAACACTCACCATAGCGCTTGTCGGCGCCCCGTGTTTATCTGAGACCCCAAGAGAACATGGCTTATTAATATGCTATATATACTGAGACAAATAAATAAGGGACCGCGTGAGCGGGATTTAGCTCAGTCGGTTGAGTGCTCACTTGAGGTGGTTGTGTCGCAGTATCGAACCACCTTGGTGGATCCATTCAACTGATTGTGGTTTTTTCTCGTTCCAACCAGTGCATCACAACTGGACAAAGGCTGTGGTATGTGCTTTCCTGTCTGTGGCAAAAGTGCATATAAAAGATCCATTGCTGCATTTGGAAACATGTAGCGGGTTTACTCTGATGACTACGTGTCAGAATGACCAAATGTTTGACTTCCAATAGCCGATGATAAATTAATAAATGTGCTCCAGTGGTGTCGTTAAACAAAACAAACTTTACTGTAACCCGAGTACTCTAAACGTAAGAGAGCAAGACGGACATTTGGTCAGTTATGACGGTCTCATTACCATCAGAAAGAAAGAAATGTTTTATTTAACGACGCACTCAACACAGTTTATTTACGGTTATATGGCGTCAGACATATGGTTAAGGACCACACAGATTTTGAGAGGAAACCCGCTGTCGCCACTTTATGGACTACTCTTTCCGATTAGCAGCAAGGGATCTTTTATTTACGCTTCCCACAGGCAGAATAGCACAAACCATGGCCTTTGTTGAACCAGTTATGGATCACTGGTCGGTGCAAGTGGCTTACACCTGCCCATTGAGCCTTGCGGAGCACTCATTCGAGGTTTGGGAGTCGGTATCTGGATTAAAAATCCCATGCCTCGACTGGGATCCGAACCCAGTACCTACCAGCCTGTTGACCGATGGCCTAACCACGACGCCGGTCTCTCATTAACGTCAGAGAATAATGTATATCAAAACTGTGTAGTCTGTGCCTACCAAACAGTTACTGTAGTCAAAGATTCCCACTCTAATACCCCGAAGGCACCACCCCTGCGCGTGCTGTAACCTCACCGTGGTGCAGGGGTGTAACATTCTCTTTGAGAATGGCCAATACAGCACAAATTGAAGTTTAGAGTAAAATTCGGTGTCCGTAAAATTCTGTGATATTTGTATTATTATGTTTGCACAGTTCTTTACACTGTTTTTGTTTAAACCTTGAATTTTTATGTTGATATTGATCATCACTTTATTTATTTGCATTACCATAGTTTGACACCCAATAGCCGATGTATTTTTTCGTGCTGAGGTGTCGTTAAACATTCATTCATTCATTCATTCATTCGAAGGCACCAAGACCCCTCTCTCGGCCACCCTGAGGTACATTGTTCTTTGACAACCATAAACAAACTAAACTCGATGAGGATTGTAATCACTTCTTGTTTATGTGTAAATGTATATATATTTTTAAAGGGACATTCCTGACTGTGCTGCAATTTTTAAGATGTTATCGACTAACAGACTTTTTAACGACTGTAATTACAAATCAAAGATATTTTTCTGCATAAAATATTAGTGGCTGTATATTAAACATGTTTCTGATCGTTATAATATCTGTACTAGGTTAAATTTCATTTTATTTCCTAAAAAGTGTTTTTCGTACGTACGAAATTATATGAAGACAAAATCCAGTTTGGGCTTCTTACAAACATTAAGACGACCAGAAACACATTGATATTCTAAACAAGAACATATATTTAATATGTAAGTTTAATCGTAGAAATATTTTATTAGTCGGAAACATCTTACAATGCAGCAAACGCAGGAATGTCCCTTTAAAAATATATATGCATTTAGCTGTCTCGTTTACAAAAAGTTATTAATGTTTCTCTGTTTGCCAGTCTTAAATTGTTTTAAAAGAAAGAAATATTGGTGTCAGCATTACACGTTTCATTGCCTTTTCATTTCTTCGTTTTGAGAATTTACATGCCTGTGTTAAGTAGATTGAACAACGACGTTTTGATGTGTCGTGTATTATTATCACATCACTACTACAAAATACGTGATGAGAGTGTTTATATTGACAGATCAATGAGAAAATCCAGCTGATGAAGAGAGCCATGAAGTTGAAGAGAACCAGTCACAGAGTATCAGTGGTACGTACATTGTAATCTCTCTCTTTCTCTCTCTCTCTCTCTCTCTCTCTCTCTCTCTCTCTCTCTCTCTCTCTCTCTCTCTCTGTGTGTGTGTGTGTGTGTCTGTGCATGTCTCTGTCTCCCTGTCTGTCTCTGTTTCTCTTTGTATCTCTGTCTGTCTGTCTGTCTGTCTGTCTGTCTCTCTCTCTCTCTCTCTCTCTCTCTCTCTCTCTCGCTCTCTCTCTCTCTCTCTCTCTCTCTCTCTCTCTCTCTCTCTCTCTCTCTCTCTCTCTCTCTCTCTCTCTCTCTCTGTCTATCTCTATTTTTCTGTCTCTCTGCCTATGCCTTCTCTGCCTATCTTTATCTCTCACTCCCTCTCTCTCTCTCTCTCTCTCTCTCTCTCTCTCTCTCTCTCTCTCTCTCTCTCTCTCTCTCTCTCTCTCCGTCTGTCTGTCTCTGTCTCTTTCTCTCTCACCCCACCCCCTTTCTCTCCATGTGTGTGTGTGTGTGTGTGTGTGTGTGTGTGTGTGTGTGTGTGTGTGTGTGTGTGCGTGTCCACGTCCGTGTGTACTATATACTCGTATGTACAATGTACGTATGTGTGTTTCTAATATGCACCGTGTTTTTGTTCAGGATCGAGTTCCGTTCAATCTGCGCAACTGGGATGTGGAAGAGAACTTTTTCGTTCCTCTCCAGACCGGCCTCGGCTACAGCGACCTTGACGACGGTATTAAGTAAGTAATAAGTATTTACTTTTAAATCAAGTACGTATGTTTATCTATATTATATCGTATCAGGGTCGCCATAATCGGGACAGGGGGACTATGCGGACCAATCTTGTCCCTTGCCTTTTTCTGTTCTTTTTGTAAAGTTTATTAACCCCATATTTGTTTCTGGTTTAATGTAATGCATATATATTTAGGTGGCCGCTGACCGC